>NW_010531277.1:0-52178 GCF_000687285.1 Phaethon lepturus | reverse complement strand
TAGTGATTCTGTGATGCTGTGATTCTGTGAATGAGCAAGGCACAGAGCAAAAAGCCTGCAGCCAGCTCTTCTGCAGCTCCCCTTGAGCACAAGTGGCTGGGTGGTGGCTTTCTCCCCCCCATCTTTAAGCAGAACCCCCCCTAAATAGCTTAGCAGTGAAAGCAAACTCATCTCTCCTTCCCTAAGAAGTAACAGGGATACTGGCACAGGTCGGCGTCATTCCCAAGCCCTTCTGAACACCGAATACCTTGCCACAGCAGCAGCCTTAAAAACTCTTCTTTCCACTCTTTGGTGAAAATTAGTTCAAGTCTGTCACCAGCCGATCAATTTTGGATTGCAAGTAAGCCAAAGCTATACGAAAAGGTTTTGTCCAAAGAGCCTCCATAACAAATCAGTTCAAAAAAGGAAAATACAAAATACCAGCTGGCTGCCCCATCAGCTTGAATGGTTTCTGCTGCTAAGAAGGGAATACAGTAAGATTTAAAAACCAAGTCCAATAAAGTTATTCTTCACTGTTTTATTTCCCCTTAATGAATTTGATTTTGTTTCCATCACAAACAGTTTCTTTAATTGTTTCTGATGGGAGCACAACGCGGGGCGCCGGCATGTGAAGCTGCCCTGGCCCCTGCCAGCTCCCAGTTAATGGCAGAAGGCGCGGACCTGCCTGGCTACGGCAATTCCTGTAATTCGAGTCTGGCAAACAATCCCTAGCCTGAAAATGGGACAGCATCCAATCGTTATCTCCTTTCTTGCAAAAAAGAATTAAAAAAATCCAGCCTATTCACTCTACCTGTCTCTTTACTGTACTGGCAGTACCACCACGCAGGCATGACTGCAACAAATACCGGCAGCTCTTCAGTTTTGCCTGTCGATGTTTCTCCTTTCATCCCAGCAAAATACATGTCAAAGCTGAACGAGCAATCAAGAGCAAAGAAAGCATCCAACTGCTTCCCTGACAACTGAACAAGCGGCATATTTCAGAAGGTAAAGCTTTCCTACGCTTCTAACCAAGGGAACTAATTTTATGGTTGGACTCAATGATCTTAAAGTTTTTTTCCAACCTAAGCGGTTCTATGATTCTAATATGAAGTCACCTTAATTTTGGTGCCGGTGCTTCCACACATCCTCACTAACGTTTCTAACCTCCATTCATCTGTACTGAACCACCCTGGGATTTCCATCCCCCAGAATAATTGATTGAAGACCAAAGAACTCAGCAGTTTTTCTGTAGCTGCATTACTTGTGGACCATATTCTGCTCCAGCACAGACACCAAACCCTGGCTAAACACAGGAGCCCAGCGCACCGCACACAAACTTACGTGAAAGGGTTTTGTTTGAATGGTGTTGCTCACCACGACACACCTGATAAGAGCCTGCAGCAACGACACACCCAGAGATAAACCAGACGGGTTTAAATCTCAAAACCCAATTACGCATCCTGAAGAAGGTGGAGGGAAACAAGTACGTAAAGAAAACTGGCTGTGTGTAACATGACCGTTTCCCTTGGCAAATCTTTCTGCTTTCCTTTCCTCGCTGTATGTGTGTGCACACGTAGAAATCGTTCCCTTGCATTTTCTGAGCTACCTTCTGGCTCCGCTCCCGCGGATGGGCTGCAGGGCTGACACCCGAGTCCCGGCGCAGCAGCACGTCCGGGAGCACCCGGCAATCTTCTCCTGGTGCTTGCAAAATTTAGGTCTCACTGGTTCTTAAAAATACTGGAAGATGCAAAAAGACAGGGCAAAGCTGCTTGAAAAGAGGCATCCTTTACAAACAGAACTGATACAGTTGGGGAAAAAAAAGAAACCCAAAAAAGAAACCCAGGCATGCAGAGGTGGCCACTGACCCCAAGAGCCGCATCCCGGGAAGCCAGCGGGTGCACAACTGTGTGCGAGAGGCGTTGGTCAGTGATGACTTGACAGTCAAATATTGGCATATGGGCCGATATAGATATATGTAGATATGTAAACAAGCTGTGACCCTACCTGAACATGTCTTGGGAGGGCACATCAGTCTTCCTGAGCTCCGCGCCAGGGCCGCTAGGGCCGCTGAACGCATCGCACACAGGGCAACGCGCAGCCCGGCCGCCGAGGTCTCATTTCTAGCCCAGCAAAACATTTGCAACCTTTTCATTCCTCTTCCTCTTTTGACTTCCCTAATGAATAAACATATTTACGAAGGAGGGAAAAAAAACCCCATTCGCATGACCCAGTCGTCCTCTGCGCAGCCTGGGTTTCTTAGGAGCAGCTCGGAAGGGGCAATGAGACACGAGACTTTGGGCAGCGCGATGGGGACACGAGCTGCCACGGGGCAGGTGGCATGGCAGAACCATGCATGCTACTACGAGGGCAATTTCTGCCGGTGGCTCGGGGCTCGCTCCATTTTTGGGATGGCGTGCTAATCCGAGTCACTCATGGAACAGGGCTATTGGGATATACGTGTTGGCAGGAGGCCTGGCCGTATCCTATACGTTTGGGGAGTGAATAAACACAGCAAACTGGCGTTCGTGCTTCTCATCCCCAGATTCCCCAAACGTTTTGCAAAAAAAATCCCACATCGCCCGTAGGTTGTTTCTTGAATTTGGGAATTTCTGTATCTAATGATGGGGATATGTGGTCTACTCCTTACCCACGCGCCAGCCCGACAAGGCAAACGCAGCCACGCGCCTTATTGCCCCCAACCTGCTCCGCTCACCGATGCAAATCACCACAATGGAAACCTCCTCGTTCCTGCCAGGAGAGGTTTCAGTTTTGACCCATGCATTGGGTTTTCCTCCCCGTCCTTTCACCAAACCCTAGCCCAAAGACTGCCAAGTCACCAGGCAGAGCTTTAGCTGCTCGAAGGCAACCAGGAGCTGTTTTTAAGGCAGACCCATGCGATGCAGCTTGTGTGATGGAGTCAAATGGTGGTTTTGGCTGCGATTTTCACACACGCAGGCGGCGGAGCTGGGGCAGGGACACCGAGAGACCCTTCAGGAAGCAACCCAAGAAAGAAGCTCCAGCCAGATTTCTAAAAATGGTTATAGCATCAGACAGCGATAGGATGTTCTTCATTCCTCTGCGCAGATGGATTTCTGAGCTTTGGATATAAATACAACATTGTTGTAGCCGGGATACTGTGCTTTTCTCCTCCGGGTCACAAGTTCAGAGCTACAGCAAGTCATGCTGCTCAAAGAGCAACAGCTCCTTTATAGCCATCATTAACACTTGTATTGCCCAGCACCCTTTTTGTTGGGCTCAGGATTAATGCATCAGCCCTGGCCCCTCTTTGAGAGCTGGTGCTTTGCATCGTGAGATCTGTTATGAGTTACAGGACACCCCGTTACGCACCTCTGTTGCACCCCGACCCGGTCCTGCTCTGGTTGAACATCAAACAAACCCTCAGTAGACCTGGTAGTGCAGAATGAGGCCTTTAACACAAGTGAAAGCTGAACGGGGGGGAAAAATTAAGCCACAACAGCAGAGACAGAAGGAAAAAGGGTTTTCACTTCTGGCACTGGCACTGCACCACTTCAGTGCATTGATGGAAGAGTTTCACCTCCAGGCTTGACTACCCAGCTCTGATTTTAGATTTGCTGTCAAAATAAAGTTTGCGAATAAATCCACTTAATTTTATATAGAACAAGGAACTACCAACTTTTTTTTTGCTTATATTTATTTATAAATGGCTTGAAACAACACACACCCACATACAATAGAGGTTGCCCTAGCAGTAACTCCAAAAAGGTATGGGGCTGACCGTTTGCACGCTGCAGACACAGGCTTTTATTTCTTGTGGATTGCTCAGCGCCCTGCACCAAAGAATAATGTTGGCTCTGCTGTACCTTTCAGGCTGGATAAAAGCCTGAATGTCAGGAGTTTTGACACACACATCCCAAACACCACTGAAGTCCATGGTGACTCAGCGGACCTAAAGATGGGGAGAATTACAGCACAAAATCTTTACGTGCATCAAGTTTAGAAGTACTGAGCATCTTGTTAAGGGTGCTACTATATTACAAAGGGGCTATAGGGCAAGTTTCTGGAGACGCAGGCCTGGAGGAGCCACCTCCTGGTTTGTACCATCCGAACTCCCCCAAACAAAGACCCCAGGCCCAAACTTTTATCTGCAAGAGTTCTGCTAGAGCTGTTGATGTTTCTGTTGGGGGGATACAGCGGACGGCAGGACAAAACCTGCGAGACTCATCATGCCGGTAGCAGGATCCCTGCAACACTGCACGAGGACTCCTACCATGGGAATTTTGTAACCTTTGGACATATTGGAGATGGAAACTGGAGCCAAAAGTCATGGACGAGACCTCCTCGTGGATGGAAAATCTTTGACCGAGCTGTGGTGCCAGATGTTGTGTGCAGCTGTGGGGCTTTGCTTTAATCCATCACCGTGATCTCCTGCAGTCTTCAGATGACTGAATGCAAGAGGGTTTGGCTTTCTTCAGGGGTTTCTGTTTTGTTTTGTTAGTGGAGACCCTTCCCCAGCAGTAAAACAAGCCTTTTCGGTTCTCTGGAAGTCCTCTCTGTACCACTGTATTTTTTGTTTAAAAATACAAAACACTGCTTTAAATGGTTGGGTTGGGGGTTTTATTTAAAACCACACATTTTCAGTTCAAATTTGCTCAGGTCCTTCACCCAAGCGAAAGCAAGCCTCCAACCAGGACTGCCTCCCCACACAGATATCACATTCCTACCTAGGCTACCGTGATGTGTTTGATACGATTCCTTACCTAAGCTTCAAAAGAAAAAAATTAGCAGCGAAGGTGCCAAGTACTCAGCCCCCCACCAACACCCTCAGCATTAGTATTGCAAACTCTGAAACGCCAGTGCAGACAAATTTGAAAGTCTCTAAGTTGTAAATACAATGATCGGCAGCAGCTACATCTTCTAGTGCTGGGCCAGATACGGCTTTAGACAGCTGGTGCAGCTCTCGGCGTCGCAGCCAGCGGGCTGGGATGCCCTGTGGTCATCACCAGAAGGAACTCCGACTCATGGAGAGCCAACTCGAAGGCTCTTGCCCCATCCTCCAGACAAACCCGTGGAGGGAGGGCATGCGGGAAGCACAAGGGTGACATTAAATAGCTGATTTGCATGGAAGAGGTTTCTCTGGCAGGGCTAAATGTGGTTTCTTTCCCCATAGACCATGCTCCTTGCTGCATTAGGCACTAAGGAAGTGAAACCTGTTTCTGCAGATCATATGATGGTCAGGCACTCGGTGCCTGAGATGATCTTCCAGGCTTGGAGGCAGGAGGCACTGGGGCAAGAGCAGGAGCTTGGCTTTGCCTCTAAGCCCAAGTGTAGCCAAGGCACAGTCTCATAACCACGTCTGATGGAGACCCGTGAGCAGTGAAACTTATCCCGGCTGCCGCAGGCTCCGGGACAGCGTCAGAAGACCCTGCGCGTTGACAGGTCCAGCCTACCGGGCATGTCAGCTGCAACAGGCATTAATAAGACAGGCTACAATGAGACATCTAAATCTAACTCCTGAGATACATCGCTGCTCTTTCCCAAATCCCAGACTTTTCACAACCCTAAGGAAAAACAAAGAAAGCCATCTGCCACCTCTTAGGGAAGGTACGTGCTCCAGGTAAGACAGCCTCCTGGGAAAAAGGAGATTAATTTTCTTTTTCTATTTCCACTACTGGCCTGCAGCATTAACAAAACCCAATTGTTTTACCCTAATCTATCCCTGTTTTCCTTATCATCTTAAACCTTGTCTATTCAAATGAAGGTTTCGCTGCAGAAACTTTCACTGGTGGCAAAATAATAATCTACGAGCAAGCGTAATACACATGGGGTTTGACTCTGCATACATGCAAATCAACAGCAAAGCTTCCAGCATTTCCAGAGTACAGGTTTTGCAGCAGCTCCAGCTGGGACTAAGTGCACTTGCGTTCCCACAATACCATAAGAGAACAAAATTGAGACAGTCCCTTCTCTATCTCTAATATTTGAAGCATTAGCAGATTATTTCTTTTATTTTGCTTTTAATGAATGAGATAATGATTTTCAGGGACTTTTTTCCCTGATCTGAACAGCTGTTTCTCGAATGTTGTTGATATATGCAACAAACTGGAAGCTCTCTCTGCATATGTTGTTTTTTCTGGTTGAATTTAGTCAGGAAACTGCCGTACTTTCAAGCACATAAGTGCCAGCAAAAACTGAGAACAAGAAAACAGAATTCAAGTGCCAAGACATTACGGATATCATATAGCGGACCTCAAAGATGCAGAGGAACTTCTGGGCTGAATAAGGGTTAAAACTATGCTCAGAGGGAGACTCCCAATTCCACACAGGACAGAAAAGCTCCGAGAAGGCGGGTGGGAAGGAAAGGACCTCCTGGAGCGCTGCAGAAATATTCTAGATTATCCCAAACGGCATGTGGCAGCTGTAAAAGCTTTCTAGAGCAGTAAGATGGCGATGCACACACACATTCAAAGCTTTTATTTTCCTCTAAGGCTGTATCATTTAAAGAGGAGAGTGACGGCGGCTCAGAAACCCTGCACGCTCCTAAAGAGTTAAAGTGTAGTTATGGAGACTGGCAAGATTAAAATTCTGGTAGAGTATATTTAAATTGCAGGGAAAGCTGAGCTTGTCCGACTGGATAGTCAGACTGCAAGTTCCCCCAAATAGGGCTTTGATTTTCCAACACAACACCCAAAATCCTCTTTTGCTTTTATAAAACACATGTGGAATCATGCTCCCTGTTGCACAACACAGCTTGAGGAATAATTCCAGGTATATAAGTATAAACCGGAGGTCATCGCTCTGGAAGGGCTGAGAATTTCACCGGCAACAGAGAAGGAAGACGAGCCTGGTCCCTGGTGGCAATGCTGCCTTGACAGCTACCCTCAGCAGCAGCACCTACCGATGGTGAGGTCATGGGGGGTTCCGCTCCAGCACGGCACTCTGTGACAAAGGTATATGAGCAAATATCTGGGAAAAGCACTAAAAGCACGCAGCTTTTGTGGTCAATACAACCAAAGCCAGGATTCATTTGTTGGGTACTTTGTTCTCCTCTTCCAGCCAGTACTCCTGGGCTGTGAGGTCAGCTTTATTTCAGGAGTCAGCCTGGACCTGGGAAGTTGTCTGTGCATTTTGTGTCCACGCAGCCCGTTACGAGGAGGTCAACTCACCTTCGAGGGCTTCTTCCAAATGCCGAACTTTCATAAAGGTGTGCTCAGTTCACTGAGACTTCTCTGAAATAGATTGCTGCCCGAAAGTCACCTCTTATTTTTTCTGCATCCTTGCCTTTCCCCCATGCTGCTCTAACACTTCCAATAATCGACACCTTTTCTTTTCTCAAGTCCACGGCTTTTGCCAGCCTTATTTTAAAATATGCTGCCAGAGTGAAATAAAACCTGAATGTATTTTGCTTAGCCTGCGACGGGCAGGTCAGCACCGGGAGGGGAGATCCTCCCCCGCGGCAGAAGGCATCCTCTGCGCAGACGTTGCCACGTGCTTTAGCTGTGCGGCCAGATTAAGGACTGAACACACCGTAGGCGGCAGGTCCCAGTTACTACTTCTGGAGGGGACTACACACCTTCTCCACTAAGCCAGGCTGCAGTTTCAAGCTGGTTTGATCAGACCAGCGCGTATGGGATCCAGGAGCTCCCAGATTCGGATTATTTTCATCAGGATTTTTTGCAGATCAGAGCACCGAGACTCGGGGTGCTTGAAGCCATCCTGCCCTTCGCTCTCTCTGCCTGAGCTATCCCTGCTTCATCTAACGCCACGCCTCGGACAAGCCAAAATGATTGCGCAGAAATGATTGCACGTGGGTACGTCTGTACATCAACAAACCAAGCTGTGCAGTCATCCCTCCAGGCCTGACACAGGGATGATTCTGCAGCTTTATCCCACGCGTTCGTTTTAAAAGCATCATTGATTGACAGGAGCCAGTTCAATGGACTCACAGGAAGGCAAGGGCAGGAACAGGCTGAGAACAAGGCTGCCACTTCACTCCGGACAGCAGAAAGCAGCAGACACCAACCATGAGCTGCTTTTGCTTTACATGTCAAAAAAAAAAAAAAAAAAAATCCACCATCACTTGCTCTGGGACTGACAACTGCCTGAAAACCAAACTGGCTCGGCTAAAACCAGACTTCATGGCATTTCAATCCTGTAAAAAGGCGCTTTTTTTTTTTTTTTAAAGAATATAAAGGTAATAACATTTCAACCCAAAGCAATTCCCAGAAGCAAAAGCCTCCTCTGGGTGCTGATGGAGGTCAAAGCATCTAAAAACTCAGTAAGTGCCATTAAAGTGCCATTAAGGGATGCTGTTCGGGTGCGGGCTGGGAAGGTCTCAGCCGTACCCCGACACCGCCTGCTCGGGGCGCGTCCTCATCACCCTGTTGGGTTCCCAAGCTGGGGCGATGCTTTCGGAGAGGAAAGGCAAGCGGCCCCGACGGCGGAGCCTCGCCGAGCCGGGCTGTGCAGTAACCAGTAGCAACTGTGCCTAATCCAGCCCAGAGACAAAACTGCCGGGGCTCATTCATACCCACGACACGTGCCGAGCAGAGTCTGTGCAGGGCCACCGCTGCTGCATATTTCTATTTTTTTTTTCAGTTTAAGCTTAGTTTTAGAACAGTTGGTTTGTTTTTTTTTAATAAGCGTATTTAAATCAGTTTTTACAAAGATGCAATTTTAATAGATGAGGTTGGGGTCAGCTTCAGTCTAAAGGATACACAAAAGCTTTTTCCTCTGTATATTCACTGTACAAAATACATTTATTTCAGTGCTTTATTTCCATAGTATCAGAGAAATTACCAAGAAAGAAGCTGCTCTTAGTGCTGAACAGAAAAATCACTTATAAAAGAAAAGGATAAAACCAGCAGTTTTTCTGCCCCATACTCAGGTGGCAGCACCAAAAAGCCGCCTAATTGCCAAAATGATGACGGTACCACATCACCCATTAGATGCACTGAAATCAATGAATGTTAAGACTGGAAGCAAAAAATCTTAGAAATACGTATTTTCTACTGAAGTTTCAGAAGAGGCGGGTCACCAGATAAGTGGGCTGATGACCTGGGCCCAAATGTCACTGAATTGCTAATCCAGTTTTTTGGTAGCTTCTTCAACAGATTTTTATTTTTATTTTTAATTGCAATTTAGCTGATTCTAAGTTGAGAAATCCCAAGATTAAATAAACACAGAAAAGCTTTCCCCCCCTGCTTTGGACCTATGAACACAACAGAGGTGAGATGAACCCAGGTGCACGTGGAAAGACAAGGAAAAACTTCAGGCATGTGGTAGCTGCACAAATACACATATATTTGTCCCTTTTTCTCTCTGGGCACACTCAGCTACTGGTACCAGATAAGACAGGAGACTTAGCAGCCTTCCAGCATCTCTAAGGGGGCCAGGCAGAAGAGAGAGCCAGGCTCTTCACAGGACCACACAGTAGGAAGACACAAGACAACAGGCAGAAGATGAGACAAGAGATGTTCAAACCGTAGGGAGAAGCTTTTCCACCGTGAGGTCAGCCAAGCAGGGCAACGGGTTGCCCGGAGAGGTTGTGCAATCTCCATCCTTGGAGGTTTTCAAGACCCCAGCTGGATAAAGCCCTGAGTAGCCTGGTCCAGCCTCACAGTCGACCTTGCTTGGAGTCAGGAGGTTGGACTGGAGACCTCCTGAGGCCTCATCTAACCACGTGAACCACCCTAAGAGCCTGTCTTCCCAGGCATCCCATCAGCAATTAAAGCTTCTGCCACAAAATCAGCCTGTCATGCTGCAAACACACAAAAATTGGGATGACAGAATTATTTTTTTCTGTGTAAAAATGGGTATACAAGAGAATGGAGGTGCCAACACCTTGTTAAAGAGACGTCCCAGCACCACAATGTTGAAAACCTTCTATATAATGACCTGAAGTCTTCCTTTTCGATGTCACCCCTTTCTTGAGATTCCCCTCCATGCTACAACACTTCCCCCCCAGCGCTGTGCATGCAAACAGCCTGCCGCCTCCCCGGCCAGCCTGGGGGAGATGTTATTCTTCTTGCAAAAAAAAGAAAAAGAAAAAAAAAAAATCGCCTCGATTATTTATGCAGCTCTTTGAACAACACCAGCTATTGTCAGGGAGTGTTTTACAGCTCTGAATGTCACATTGAGAGTCTGGTCATGCCAGTAGGAAAGCCTGCCGCTGCCACGTCCCAGCATAAAACGCTTTATTCAAGGCGCCTGGAGTCCAGCGCTGGGCAAAACCTAAAAGGAAGCCGGTGGGTGTGACAGTCACATTTTGTACAATGATATGAAAAGAAGCAGGCAAGGGTGCTTGATTTTTTTTTTTTCCTTTGGGAGGTGTAAGGTAGAAAAACTACAAGGATCATCGTGCAGAGCCAGGTGAGGATAAGTGACCGAAAAATTTGGCTCAATATTGCTCCAGAGGAACCGTGCGGACAAGCGTGGGGGTGAGCAGAGCTGGAGATCTTCCCAGAAGGGCCCACAGAGAAAGCAAGGAGGGAACTTTTGCTGTCAAGAAAACCGGGCTGGCTCAGCAGACGAGAAACCCGTTTCCTGCCTGATTGAGACTGTGTGAAGGGAAACAAGGCTCTGGAGGCAACCGTGCAGACAAAGCACAGCTACCTTCAACTCCCACCAGGCAGGACCAAGAGCTTGGCAGCGCCCAAAAACCACCAAGCCACTGTAAATAATAAAAAAAAAAAGTTAAAAAAAGCGCAATAGGCCCTTTTCCACGGTGTGTTACGTTACAAAGCAAAACTGGACGGGTTGCAATCTTCCTCTGCCGCGCCCCAAATGCCAGGTTTCAGGTTACTTCACCCGACGTACCTGCAAGAATTTTCTCTGAAGCGCGTTATTTCTACCGTCTCCGGTAACACCTAGCTCTTACAGCCAGCCTTTAATCTGCAGATCTTCGAAACGTCCTGCAAAGAAAGCAAGTGTCATTTCCTTCCCTCTCCCACACCCCCGTGCGCCGACGAGGAAGTTATAACCCAAGTGAAATAATAAATATCACCCAGCGAAAAGGGAATGCAGCTAGCAATAGGGAAGCCAAGCGTCCCCGTGTTACTCTAACCTACGGGATCCATCCTTCCAGCCTCCGACTCAGGAAACAGCTTTTCATCGCTGGGCATCAAAGCTCCTCCCAATTTTGGCATCTCCACCTCTTCTGCCTGCAGAACTAGTTTAAGTGCTGACGGTTCGGGGTTTTTTTTTAACCAATTCCTGGATATTTGCACCGTATCCAGCAACGGCGCTCACAGCTCTTCCAGCCGCCGCTGCGCATCTCGCGGGTCTGTTTACCATCAGCAAACATCCGAGCAGTAATCCTGGATTTATCGCTTCGCCTTCCTGATAACTCCCCCATGGCTGCTCCCTCAAAGCCCAGAAATCCAGTTAACCCCCTTCGCAAGGGGACCTCCGGGCGTTTTGCAAGCTGTATCATTTTATCTCCCCCACAATCTCAATTCACCGTGAAAATATTTGGTGAAACCTATTAGAAGCTTTCTTGGTATAGGTGCATAGACTCTACTGCTACTTCTGCCCACACAATTTTCTCTAATATCAAAAAATAAAGCGAAGACAAGCTTTTTTTTTTTTAAATACAACCCTAAGCTGCCCAGTGCTGCTGCTCCCGTTACCTTTGAGGTGCCTGTGATTTTTTCCAGCGACCCCACCACACCGCCGCATCAATCTTTTGATTGTGCAAAACATGGCTCCTTTTCCTCCCATTTTAAGAGCGAAGGGTTTCTCTCTTCCTTTAGCTGTAGCCTGATGACTAACTGCGTAGCGGCTGAAACCCCACGCTGATAGAAGACCCGCGCATTGCCGTCCTGACGCAGCCCTTGGCTAAACGCTGCACGAAAGCCTTCAGACGATGAGGATATCAAAGGGCACCAGAAGTACAGCCAGCTTCGGGATACGCAATACCACACCTGGAACAAAGAGAGCTCCATGCAAGCATCTCCTCCAGAACTGCCTTTTTTTAAGATACTGCCTTTTACTCTCCATTTTCAACAGCAGCAGCAGGGAGAGGGACTTCCCTGAGGTCATCAGCGAGGCCGGTGGCAAGCTGCCACAATCCGCCCTGCTTGTATCCATCAGGTCGCGCCGCCGCCGGAGCCATGGGATGGGGAGATGAAGAGAAAGGCTTTGAACGCCAGAAGGGCAGCTCTCTGCAGCAGGCAGGGAGCGTGTGGAGCGCGGGCAGGGAAGGGCTGAGAGGTATGAAGGACCTGCACCCCGCAGCCCTCGCCCACCGCCCACCGCACGCTGTGCGTCCCCTTGGACGGTTTATTCCTCACTTGACCGTGAACTTGAGCGGCGTGGTGGAAGGTGGCCTGGGCTGAGTCCGTTAACCCCGGTCAGGCCTCAAAGCCAACAATTGTAGGGTTGTGCCTAGTCGTTGAAAAAATGGCGGTTTTGGAGAAGTGGTTAGTCTCTCCCTTAAAAAAAAAATCATATTATTTCCATGAGGCTCCATGCTGACTGAAGGCCTGGGTGCTGCTGCACTCAAACTGACACGAGAGCACGGGTGAGAGGCAACCCTGAAGGCCCGTGTCATGGCAGCAGGGCAGAGGGGCTGTCCTCATACTCGTCGAGATGGTCTGCTGAGCCCTGAACAGGTTGCCCCTGGATGCTTCCATACATCCCACGTCCCAGGGGGGAAAAGCAGGGAAAAACGGCTTTCCTGCACTTTCCCCCACGCATAGCTCCGCGCAGAGCGCCCAGCCGGGTGAAGACAGGGCTGAGGGCGCACAGCAGTGGCTGCGATGCCTAGCAAGCAGCATGGCCAGAGGGTGAAGGGAGGTGATTCTCCCCATATACTCCACTCCCCGCATCCAGCTCTGGAGTCCCCAGCACAAGACACGGACCTGCTGGAGCGGGGCCAGAGGAGGCCCCAGCAATGCTCCGAGGGCTGGAACAGCTCTGCTGGGAGGACAGGCTGGGAGCGCCTGGGGGGCTCGGCCTGGAGCGGAGAAGGCTCCGGGGAGCCCTTCCTGCAGCTGCCGGGGCTGAGAGGGGCTGAGGAGAGAGATGGGGACAGGCTTTTTAGCAGGGTCTGTAGTGACAGGACAAGGGACAACAGTTTTAAATTGAAAGAGGGCAGAATCAGGCTAGATACAAGGAAGAAATGTTTCCCACTGAGGGTGGTGAACCCCTGGCCCAGGTTGCCCAGAGAGGTGGTGGATGCCCCATCCCTGGCAACATCCCAGGTCAGGCTGGACGGGGCTCTGAGCAACCTGATCCAGCTGAAGATGTCCCTGTCCACAGCAGGAGGGTTGGAGTAGATGGTCTTTGAAGGTCCCTTCCCACCCACAGCATGCCATGATTCTGTGAACAAACAGAAACACCAGCAGCAGCCGTGGCTGCAGCCCCCCCCACAAGTTGTCCTCTCCTGTATGAAAGCTGGCTAGAGCACCTAGGCAGCAATGTCCCTCAGCAGTGAAGAGCTCCCAGCTTCCTTCCAAGCACTCAGGCTGGAGAAATAAAAGGGGTTTAAACCAGATGACAGAGTTTTTAAAAGATGATCCATTCCTCATGAAATTTTAATGGGTTTGTAGTTTCAAGCCATGCACTATTCAGCCCTCCCCAAACAACTCTAGATGACAGAAACCCAGAAAGCATAAGGAAGCCTGTGCCTCTCTGGGGGCACGGTGCAAGACTTCTCCTAACCAAAATATTATTATCAAGCTCATGTAATACTGACCAAGAGATAACTTCGTTTTCTCCCACTCAACCCCTCCATTGCCACTGGGGTTCACGTTGGCCTATGTTATTTTCACGCAGGCAGAAAGTAACTATAGGAAAGCAATCATGGGACTACATTTTTTAAATTTAGTAACATATTCGTCAACAATCTCATTTTTTCCACTATTTTTCATGTCCAGCTGCAACATGCACTAAGCCTACGACTCCACCGCACGGTGGATGAGGTACCTTCTCCACCAGTCTGAAATCCAGACATCAGTCCTTCCTGAAATCGGCACCGCTTGAAAGCTGTGGTTGATAACTGCAACCTTCGGAACAGAATTCTGTAAGATCAAAGCCTTTTGGGTAAACAAAACCTGCATTTTCAATAACCTTTGATACACGCTTTATGCATGCAGGGAAACCCAGGTAACATTCAGCTTTCTGCTTTTATAAAAAATTGCCAGATTAGAAACCAACATGAAAAACCACTTGCTAAATTTGTTGAAAGTATTTTACCACCAAAGTCCAAACTGGATTTGGACCACAAGTTTCTCCCTAGTCTGAAAATGAAAATTTAATTTACCAGAAGCAGTTAAGTATTAAAGAAACTATTATACATGCAGGAAAATTCCAGTGTAAACATTTTGAAGTTGTGTGAAATGCCAAACAAGCAGGCTTGTTGCTGAGTCGAGGTTTGTGCATATGGCGACCATCGCCTTCATGGGGATATTTTTTTGGAAAGAGAACTTGAAGTTCAACTCCTGTAGGTAGTTGAAATTTAAAACAGGAGGGTTTTAAAAAAAAGTTAGAATTTTAAAATATTCAACGTATAAAACTGACTCAGGTGAAAGTTGCACTAACCAGTCTCAATGAAGGCATAAAACCTTCGTTCTTATCTTTCCTTGGGCCTGCACCATTGCTGCCCATCACGTGCCCTATGGAGAAGCTATTTCATCCCAGCTTTCTCCACAAGCCTCGTAAAAGGATTTCATTGCAACAAACGCCAAAGCAAAGAAAAAGAATGACTTAAAAATCCAAATAAAGCTTTTTTTTTTTTTTTTACCATGTAATTGAGAATAACAAACATATCTGTGGTTTACAGAGGAGGCAATAAATTAAAGCTACAGTCACAAATCGGACCAAAAAAAGATACTTAAGTCATTCAATCCACCACCCCAGGATGGCTTTGGCCCCATGGGATGCTTCTCAGTTTTGTGAAAGACTTGGAGTCCTGAACTGAGGAAGTACAACACGAAGAGCACTCTCAGAAGTCTTTTTTCTTATAAAATTAAGCCAGCCCTCTGGTGTTTCCTGAGCACAGCCTCTTCAGTCTGGTTGCAGGAAAAGCAAATGGTCTTTAGCAAATAAGCTTTTTATTTGTGAACTGAGCACATCATAAAAAAAGAGAAGTTTGATCCTCGGCAAAATGGTTGCATGTGTTTCTTCTGTAACTACCCGAAGAAGACGGCTGTGACATTTCAGCTTACAGAAGAAGAAACTGGCACTTAATATCTTTTTAACTTCAAATTGATGCAAAAAGATGCATTTCAACCGGTTAGGAAGCTGAGGACCCCAGCAACTTAACTTCCCCTCTGATAAAGGCTACAGCAGAATGGTCCCGTGAGATCCACCAGCAGCAGCAGGACCTGATCCCAGAGATAGCAGTAATTCTCCTCACCTTCTGCTACTCTCACCAGACACAGCAGAATTAAAAAAGAAAGCCAATCTCCCTTTTTTTTTTTCATTTTTCATTGGGCTGTACCCCTCAACCAATACTCGGACTGCACGGTGTGCCTACTTCCATAACTTTAGTGAGCAAAAGCATTTTAGGAGCGGTCACAAAACAAAATAAGTTGAAGGTTTGGGGTTTTTTTATATTTTGAGTTTGGTATTTTGTATAAAACCTGCAGCCAGACACATCCCAGCCCATGGAAGGCAGTGGGAGAGAAAAAAACCCTATAACCACATACCCATGGACTTTGCACTAGTTTCCAACGCATCTCCAAGAAATTCCAGAAAAATGTACATTTCAGAAAAGAGAAATTCAGGGTAAGTTAAAGTAATTCTGTCAGAGGTGAGTTTCTCCAAACAAATATATCATAAATAGTTCCTCTGCCTCAGCTGAAGTTCAGCTGGGTGGAAGTCCACACAGACAGACATCCCTCCAAGCCCAGGGTCTGCTCTCAGAGCAAGTCCATCCATTAAGACCCTCAGGACTTTCCAACGTGGTATAAGCAGAAGAAAACACCAACGCTTAAGCGAATGAGCTTTTCAGCAGGTAAATCCAAGACTTGGGCGATCTTGGCTGATTTAGGCTGTGCTGTAGCCATCTCCCTACACCACAGATGTGACAGCAGTACAATAGCATGAATAATTTTTGTTACTCGCTCCCTACTGAACGACAGCATTCAGAATCTAAATTAAGAACACGAAAACGATTAACATTACCATTAACCTCAGCCCCACCCTAATTGCACTTCATAAAAGCATACGTAACAATTACAAAGATAACATTGTGTGTCATAAATATCACACACAGGAATACAGCAGTCACAGCATTTGTTTCCTGACCCGGGAAAGCTGCTATAATTGTAGTGTATTGTGCTCATGAAGGATTTAGATTTGGAAGTTGGTTGCCAACAGCCCTTGTTTGCTATAATTTCCCATCAGGCTCTTAAAACTCTTCGGGTTCCCTATCAACACCGAGTCAACGCACTGCTCGGAGTTCTGGAATTTCACGTTCTCAGTGGAAACAAATCAAGATCGTCCCGGGGATATAAAAGCTAGATGTGGAGATGTGAAGCAATTAGAGCAGAATTTGCGTGTTTGGGATTTTTGATGCACATTTCACAGCTAAACTAAAACCAGCTTCGCTCCTGGAGGCCCTCCATCCAAGTCAAGAGGACAGATATTCAGGAGACCATTTTGGTTTTAGGTAATTTGGCTATTACATCAGACATAATTCAGAGGTTTGCCATTTCAAACCTGGACAGCCTCCAGGGGCTGGTGTGAAATTACTCAAATTCACAGAAAACACCACACCCTCTTGGACAGGCGCTCTGTCCATGGCATTTTCCCTCCTGGTGGAAATCATCCTTGCAAGCAAAATTGTCCCAAGTATTTCCCCATCCCTTTCCAGATAGAGAATTTAAACTGCCCAGATTACAAATTGGAGGAGTGTAAGTGATACCTCCCTTCCAGTGAGCCCCTAAGGATGTACTTAGTACCTAATAAACCCGCTGGTTTTTGAAGTCCTGTCTTTATAAAGTGGTCTTTCATCTCAATGAAGCCTTCTCTATTCCGTATTTCCAGGTAACACCAATACCAGCTTTTAGCTCTAAATGTTTTTGTACCAAGCGTAGAGAAGGTTAAAAGCAACACTTTCACTCATATTGCTATTTTCCATTTAAAATTAACAGATGACAGTGATCCAAATAGACAGTGCTGGAGAAGGGGTTCTCCAAAAGGAAAATACCAACATTTTTGATGCCCCCGAGTGATATCGTAAGCTGTTAGCATCTCACTTTTACCCCCGTGATAACCTGCCATCTCACATCTCAGTTTCAGCTTCACTTTCTCCCCTGGAAGAACAATCGTTTCCACATCAAACCCTGCTCCTTCCATACTTAAGGTCTTTTATAAATTATATAGAGGATTTAATTTTCTGGGCCATTTCCCTGAAAGCCATCACGTTGGGCTTTTTCTCCTGCCGCTGCCAGTTATGCTTTAGCTGGTTGTTTGCTGAGTACCCCGCAAGGCTCAGCCCGAGAGGAAGACCAGCCTCCCAGAAAGGTTTCAAGGGTGAAGCTGAACACCGGCCGCTCTCTAACGGCTCGGCGCTTAAGGATAAATACCTCCCTCATTAATATGCTGAGCTACATTAGTTCTGCTGCTTACAGCGCTAAAGCATTAAAGTGGGGCTGAATCTTCAATTTCACAGTTTGCAATGTGATGCATGAGATACTCGCGGATCTCCAGGCATGGGGTGCTGACGGCATTTATGCAGCATTTTAGATGTGCGAGGTGCTGCCGGTAAAATCTGTTAATGCCTGTAAAAGAGGCAGCGCGTGCCTCTGAGTGAACAGAGATGAAGTCATTCGTACATACAATAAGGGGGTTAATGCAGCAGAGGGGTAAAATGACTGCCTGGTATCGCACGCGAGTCTTTGGTAACACCATGACCTCAACTGGGGAGTTGGTATCAAATCCTACAAATCAAATACGGATTCCCTAGTGGCAAGCAAGAAGCAGATTTACACTGCGGACTCACCATCAAGCCCAGGAAGTCTTATGATCTCTCCACTCAACCTCCCTGCTACTCAGTTTTCACAGAACTTGCAAGATTTGAAGACTTCGAAGTTTCTCAAATGTGGCTGACATTGCTCAAGGGTTCAAAAGGTTACTTGGGATAGAGGGGCTGATAAATGCAGACTGTGTCCTGTTACTGCTCTCTTATCTTTAGAAAATTAAGCTTAAGAGCCAAACACTTTACTCATCGTTATATGAAAACTATGAATGCCATTGTCATTGCTACAGTCGTACCCATACCTATAAAATATTAGCATTTCAGCTAATTTTTGCACTCAGAACTCTTTGTCCCTGTTGAAAACAATCTTCCCCAATGAACATTGGAAATACATCAGCCCTGATGATCAGATCAGAGTAAGACCAACCAAGGCTAAGGAATACTTCCCTGTACTCAAAGCAAAAAAGGTGTTGGGGATAGCAAAAGGCTCCTAGATACTCAAACAAGGACTTGCAGTAGGATTCTTCAATGATTACGTAGCATTAGAGGCATTGCACATATTAAACAGAATAATGATCTCATAGTGAAGTGTTGAGCTGGAATTGAAGAGATTAATGTTCGGGTCCCAGCTCTAGAAGTTCTCACCCTTGGGGAAGTCATATCAACTCCTGCATCTCACCTCTCCTTTCCACAAAACTTCCTTTGAATTACTGATTGTAGAACCAGAGTGCAGACATCAGAGGGAAAGACCATTCCAAAGACTTTTTTTAATTATTATTTTTCCTTAATATCTGCTATGATGCACTGTCTTCTTTTATTCATGATGATTTGAAGAAAGATCTTCCATCTTAAGGGAATAAACACAAGTATGTGTTATCTTTTGAATAATACTACGTTGTTCTGAACATGATACTTCTACTGGCGAAGTCCAATTCTGAACAAATACTCACATGAACATATAAAAAACTATGCGGTGCAATTTCACGTAATAACGTGTTTGGTGGTACTTTGTTACAATGTGTTTGTAGACCCAAAGGTTAGGTCAGAAAAAATTATGAAGTTAGTGGAGCACTTCTTGGCCTAAATCCACCCAGGTGCAGAAGGGCACAGCAAGAAAAACGGTCCCATACAGTTTTGTGTATTTTGTGATTTCCTGTTGCTAGATCCCTACAGACTTTCATTCTCCTAGAGTTAAAACAAGGCTTTTGTTTCTCAAGCTCCCATCATAGCAAGCAAGACATTTAACCATCATGATGGATTTCTAATTCAGTCACTCCACACCAGCTCACCTGTAAACCCCTGAGTGTCCAACATCTGGCATTTCTAAGAGTTTGGTCATAGCCCGATTCCTCTGTAAGCCAAAGAGATATCCAAGACTTCTTGGAATGTGGCTTTTTTTGAAGGCTCTTTGGAGAAGTTCATTAAGTTCAAAGTCAGGCTAGCAACTTCACCATTGCCAAAAACACAAAATACAGGCCACATTTTGGTGAGGATGAAAAGAAAGGGGAAAGTACGTGGGTGGAAGAAGAACAACGAAGTTCAGTCACATGTCAAAATGCTTTTTTTGGTCTTTTTTAATCTAAAGCCAAAACTTTATATTGAATCCAAATTTGTGCTGTGCAGTTTAAAGAGCAAGGGTAGGCTTCCTTCACCATGAAAGGATACATATAACACGCTGCCAAGTGACATAAAGAATTTGCAATGAGAAGATAACTGTGTTTTGGTGGTGACATCTGTGTCATCCATAGCCCAAAAGCCATCATCATCTGACACCAGCAATAGGTGACAGTCACAACTGAGATACTAATGACCACAGCAACCAAATCCTCCTCCCCACACTCACCCTGAAATTGCACTGGGAGGGCTCAGAAATACCACAGGATTTCAACCCATCTCCAGTTGCCTTGAAAGCATAATTAACTTCAATTGTCTTTTGATTTTATCTTCATTTTCTCAGGTTCTAGGCTATTTGGGAAGGCACTCCATGTATGCACATGTGGGTATACACACCGGTGCATGTATGTACTTGTCTGGAGTTACCAACTTCCCAGCGTATCTACTTTTCTCAGGGCCTCCTCGGAGAACAAAACCTAGGGAGGAAGCCTAACCTTTGGGAAATTCTCCTTCTTATCCTGTACAGTCGTCGATAAAGATTTCTGCTCCCCTGCACCTTGCTGATATGGATGAGCTCAAACCAAGGGAGCATTCAAGCTCAGCTTGATTCTGCTAGGTCAGCTCTCCGCTTCCCCCAGTGTTTTCTGACAAACTGCTCTCACGGGGATTTCAAATAAAGATGCTGACCTGGCCCTTGCAGTAAGGAAGAGATTTTCCTCCCTTCTCTACATAAATTTTTAAGTTTCCTGAAAAACAGAAGGATAGGATTCAGAAAGAGCAATGGAGAATGTATACAGAAAACAACAGAGGAAAGTCTGACCCAGGCTACAGACAAATTGACACTCCAGGCTACATCCACAGCTCTGACCATTTTCCATTTGTTCTTCTGAAGCTCCCTGGCAGCAGCTGAGGCAGCAGAAACCAAATCTCTAAACATCGCTGCTGTCTGTGTGATCATACGCTCCACGATGTGAGCACATAACTCGCCTTCCAGGACCTCCAGCAAGCAAGTTCCCCCTCCTCCTTCCATGTCTTGCTGTATGTTGTGAGTCTCTAAATCAGGGTACTGTGAGTATTTTGGGGGAATTTAAAGGCAAATAATAATGACCAGTGTTACTTCCACTGCAGCAGCGCTTATGGATTCCTACTGAAGAAATCGGTACTGGATCTACTCAGAGATTACATATGTATTCCCTCCTCTCCCCTTCTGCCCAAAATGAGATTTACCAGGAAAAAACAGTTTTTAGTCAAGCAAGGGTCTCTGTGAGTGGCAAGCGGGTGGGCGACCTACACTACCATTCTCTCTTATGGGCCAAGAGGTAACGTGAGCAGCAAGACTGCACGTCAGGGAGGACAAACATGAAAGAAGAACGTCAGCTTTAAGAAAAATTAATGACCCTGCAGGGTAGGTTCAGCACTAGTTTGATTCAGAAAAATAGACTGGGTGTAGCCAATGGTTTGGAGAATTCCATCCAAAAAAAAAGGAGAGTTGTTTCACTCCCCCAAAACTTTCCTATTCAGTGGAAAATTTCAGCTTGCTACGAAGTCAGATGGAAGTTTCTGAGCCAGCCCAGGCAGGGGTTCACCTATACACCCAAACGAGAAAGGCCAAGAACAAGGCATCCAAACACACAGCCCTGCCAAAACCTCAGTGGTTTTATCATCTAGAGTTCAAATCAAGACCTCCCGTCCTGCTGTTCGCACTGCATGCGGAAGAGTTTCCAAGAAACGCCTCTTGGCAGTAATCCCAAAAACGCAGCTTCCGACCCGCTGCTGGGAGCAGAGCCGCTGCACGCGGCCATGGCTTCTCTGCGGAGTTTGAAAGCTGAATTTCCTATGAAGCTGCCCCCATGCCACATCCTTTACTGCTAGCATAGCACTGAAACCACACAGCATTTTCAAACAATGCCCTTGACTTCTCTAAACACAACTGTTTATGCAAGCATAAGGCTTGCCTAAGGCAAGCCTGGTGGCCTAAGGCTCGGGGAGAAGATGAGCCTGCCCTTGTTCTCACTGCAAGTTTTGCACATCATTGGGGACACTTCTCTCTTACTCTTCCTGTAAACCTGTTGGGATTACGAAAATAATTATGGTGGAAAATCCTGGGCTAACCCAACCGTGGCTTGGTGAAACTCTCCTATCCAGTAGGGTAAGCTGGGACAGACACCAAAGCCCTGGAAGACCAGGTAGTAATGAGCCAGTGCAATCATGCCTGGGTAGGAAAGGCAGGACTTAAGGCCAGGTTGGACGGGGCTCTGAGCAACCTGATCTAGTTGGGGATGTCCCTGCTCACTGCAGGGGGGTTGGACTAGATGGCCTTGAAAGGTCCTTTCCAACCCAAATATTCTGTGATCCTAGGATTCCCACTCATGCTCTTTGGGAGAGGTGGCAAGTGTTTGCTAGTGGGCTTGTTTCTACCTCCCACCCTCCTTCCCCTCCTCCAGTAACGTAATGTTTTCAGTTCAGCCAGTTTTGATCTGAGACCACCACGACCTCTACTCAGAGGTGCCACCAGACCTGAGAGCACTACGACGTCTGGAATCCCAAGGTTTCCAATTACACACGCAGAACCTTTTGGGACGTAATTGAGGTTTCAATTCTAAACTTTGAAGTCTTCTTACCTGCGTTCTGCAAATGCAAGCTCCCTGGTCTGCCAGCATTATACCTCGTGCTAAGTCTGCGCTAGGATAAATGTGCGACATTGCTGAAATGGCTGACAAAAAGAGGACAGCAACTTGTGACAAGTCAATGTGACCGGTGAAAACAAAGCCCAGAAATCTAGTGATACATCTGAGTGGACAGCTTTGTACAGACTTCATGCATTAGTTTTCTCCCACATAATCCAAATCTGAATGCTTTGGACCTGTGACGTGAATCAGTAAGTGATGTGTAATGAAACACTTTAAAAAGCAACCCATAAAATCATAAAAGGGTGCTCAAGTCCTTCCAGCTAACATCGGCTATTTCATAACCCCAGTTTGAGGGAGAAAAACTACTCAGCCCAAAAGGCCTTTCCAGCAGCCAGCAAGAGTCAAGAGGCTCACAGTATGACAGGCACCTCCATCACCCCAGCGTCACCCCAGCATCTAGCAGCCCCCACTACCTGAAACAGCACAGCAAGTCCCATGACCTTAGCTGTGGACCCTGCTGTCTTATTCTGAAAGGATTTTGCTGCTGTTGGACTATTTCACTCCAGCCAACAGAGTCACACCCATGTGTGGCTTCATCACGCAAGTCAAACCACTCTCACACAAGCCATTTTGTCGAGATTGTTTACGCTGGCCATTCAAATCGGATAGTGCTGGCCATGGCGAAGCATGAGCCCATGGCCGCTCCTCTTCACATGATTTCGGGGCCACCCTGCCGATCCGAGTGGCTTCAGGATTCCGGCTGGCCACTGAACTGCTGGCTTCTAACCCCAAACAGCTAAGGAGCCTTGATAGGCACATCCACATCACAGGCTTTTTTGAGAATGCTACTGCCTGAGTGCAGGTAGCATCATCGTCCTACATATTCACTGGATTACGGCAGGACCTGTGTTATTTTGGCAGATACTTGAACATAATCATCAGTCTCTTGCTTCGTTAATAAGGCTTTTCTTATACAAGCAAAAACTGACTAATAAATGGAGTTTAGGCTATTAATGTTTACGGTGTGCATCATAGCCAAATTTCTTCTGTATCTCTGACTTGAGTCTCATTGAACTTAATCCTTTTCTTAATTCTCTCAGCTGTAGAGAAAACACGCACCAAAGACAAAGCCCTTCTTCTAGGACAGTCAGCCACTTCTCAGTAAATTAGTGATTAATTCAGCTGTGGACCTCAACAGGAGTTTTCCCCAAATCAAAAAGTGAGCCCAGCAAACTGAAAAATACAGGTAGCAAAATACAACATGAAATTCAGTTAAGTACATACATGGACATATACACACTAACAGATCTGAAACTCATTGCTAAGTATCACACAAACTCAAAAGGGAGCATTTATTCATCCATAAAAGTTATGACTGACTGCAGTTCGGCACAGAGCTATGACACCAGGTTTGCAAAGAGTTCAGAGAATTTTTATATAAAACCATAAATTGGTCAAGTTTGTGAAGCACGCAGTGTCAGCAGGACCCTGTGTGCGAGCTTGAAGGAAATATCAAACCACATATACAAATTTCATCTCCAGACAGGGTCAATCTGTGAAAGCCACAGCAACAACAAACGCTTTAAAAAAAGACCTTGTTTATAAAAATCACCAGGTTTCACACGCACATCTCAATTTTCTACCCTAGCAATACAACCTAGCATCAAATCCATTTTGATTGGAATAAGTCCTTTGAAATACCGAGTAAGAAATCTTACGGTAAGATTTTCTTTTTTTTTTAACAGCATTACTCAAACTTTTCCTTAATTCAGATCATGGGAAGAAATAAACCGGAACAACTGCCCACAAACTCCCTCTTGGAAGTTGTTTTTTAATTCACTAGCATCCCGAGTAATGTTCCTTCTTACTCCATAATCTTCTTTCTTACTCCATGTCCTTCCTTTCCTGAAAAAGACTTGGGGTTTTTTCCTTCCCCCTCCTTAATAAATCACTCATGCCAGAATGATGCACCCATCTGTGCCAAGGTAAAAGAGGGGTCAGTGTATTTCAACCTAATACTGGTTTGTATGATGAAAAAAAAAGCCTTAAGAAAAGCCCTCTTCAAAATAGTGCAAATAGTGATACCCAAACTCTTCATGCCTCACAACAAAAACTAAAAGTTTCAAAAACGAAAGATTCTTTCAAGTAAATAAAGATAAAATACTGGATTCATGAAAATTTGCATTAAAACAAAGGCAACCCCCCAAGTCTAAGACGACCACGCTCATGAAGATCAAACGGGAACATGACGGAGCACAGGTTTCGCCAGGTAGATGTTGTAAGACTGAACGATGTGAATCCATGAGAAAGCTGTATGCTCGGCACCTGCAAAGGCTGCTGTTCTCTTGCACATGCTACAGCAGTACTAGCTTCATACCCAAAACATCTCATTTATGTTTCTACTATACCTTAAAAGGGACGCTCATTCAACTTTTCACCTCCCCAACACGATGGTCAAAGCTTTTCCGATTAATAGCAAACCGCGACGATGATGGGTAGTACACAATCAATCCTTATTAAGGCTGATGATTATTCTCAATGCGCCCTGTAAGAGAGAAACACCCAGTTAATGGCTTGTGCCAAGATGAGTGAGTCATTTCACACGGATCAGCCATATTAAGCAAACACCCTTTTTATTGCCCCAGTTGCTTCAGTTTTGTTGTGGATAACTGGGACTGTCCCATATAACTGAGATTGTCCCACCCACTAGTGTAGTCTCCATATAAAATAAGTTTACCAAAGTCTTAACACTACAAGCACGGCCACAGGTACACCAGCCCGCAGAAGGCATAGAGACGGTCAAAAAGCAGATTGATGACCACAGCTCAGACCATTTCAGGAGTAACCCAAGGCTACGCAGTCTGCTAATATACCAGGAGCCTAATGAACAACAGAAAAATTAGTCTTAAAGACTGTCCTGTTTTACAGAGAGGGCAATGAGGAACAGACGTGGCTTGGCCTGATGCTGGGAAGATCTCCATTTGTGCCAGGTTTGACATCCAAATCTAGACTGCTGCCTTAAAAACAACCTTATTTTCTCTTTTCTAGAGAAGGCAAGGTTTGTGGGCAGGAGCAGGACCCTTGTTAAGCCAGCCAGCATCAGTGGAAAAAGGGGACAAACCTTTCAACTGCACAAACCCTTCTGGGGGCCTGACACAAGGGAAGGTGCCTTCAAAGCCATGCGCTGCTCACGAAAATGGCTCGGAGCTGGAATTAGGCATGTATCAGTCAGACTGTCTACGAGAGCAGATAGGTGGCTCTTCTGGAGCTGTGGGTATGTTAGTAAGGAGGAGAGGAAAACTAACTATTTCATCAAGTTGGGGGAGAGATGAGTGAATTATTCCCTTGGCAATCAGCGTAATGGGACCCGGTTATTTTCTCAATTATTCAGTTTCACAGTTATTTTCTGTAGTGCTCCTTCCAGTTTTAGGCTTCATTTTCAACCAAAGCTCGACACACTTCCCACAATGCATAACCAGGAAAGTTGCATTTTTATAAGGTAAGGTAAGTCTCAAATAGCTAAAACCACCTTTGCTGTAAGAACATCTCGGCAAAATTCAACATCCCGCTCAGCTGTAGGGATTGCAAAGCTGGTGCTCTTTGTTATAACGCTGCATTAGAGCACTAAAGCGCTCTCGCACGGAGAGTAAGCCATCATCCACAGCACCCAAACCACCCACCAGCACCCAGGCAGCAGAGCCAGCAGCTGAACCGATGCCTGGGAGCTCCAACAGCATCTCCCGGGTTTGCGCCTGAGCATCTCGGTGTAGCTGGCGGAGACTGCCAGGCTGCAGAGCACTGCTGAAAGAACCAATATCCCCGCTCCAACTCGAAGTACTGCAATGGCAGCTTTTACATTTGCATTTGATAAATAGGATGATCAATTTAGTTATTTTAAGTTGTTGTAGAAATGAGATCTATTCTGCAGACACAGGGAAGAAGCAGCAGTGAATCTTCTCCCTCGTGATGCAGCAATGCTCCCCGGACACCCACGCCATCACTTTGCATTCCCCAAGAAATAACCCAGGCTTGCTCACGGCGATGTGGATTCCCGATCCGGCTTTGTAGCAAAACAGCCTCCCTCTAATTATCCCTCAGCCTGACGACATCTAAATGGTGGAACAGGAATACGGCAGAGGCTCAAAATGAGAGAGTGTGAAAACAAGACTGTCTCCTTTCTCCATTCACACTGCAGGTCCCAAGCGCACGAGGACACGCTCCCGCCTGAGTCATTCCCAGCAACGCTTCACAGCCCGGCAGCAACCACAGATATTTCCCATGCAAGTGGGTTTTAAAAAAAAAAAAAAAAAACACAAAAATTTAAAATAAGAGTATAGCAAGAGTAACTTTGGGACTGCAAGAAGCAATGGTGTGATTAGAAGGATCAGTCATGTCTATAGAGTCTTATTAGAAGTAATTTATATGCAAGTAAAACAAATATCCCTCACTTTTCTAGGAAAATGCCAATGATTTACACGCTTTACAATCTCATTGACTTCAGAGGGATTGCCTACGGTATGAATCACCAGGCTGCAGCCTCCCAGCAGCACAGCGTAATCCCCTCATACTCCTCCTTTCAAAAACCCCATCATCCCACCAGGTGCTGCGGCTACGACCCCCCGAGCCCAGTCTCAGCCCTGCGGCGACGCTTCTCCTCTCCCTCTTAAAGCTTGGGGAGGGGGTGAAAGGGAAATAAAAGTCTGCCGGTGGAAATGCCAACAAGCGAAAGCCATGGCCTCGGCGAGCGCGGCTGAGCACGGCGGCAGCCGGGGGGCTATTTGGGGCAGTGTCGGGGGAGAGGCACAAACCCTCCTTCGACCTAATTAAATCCAGATCCAAAAGCCATTCTGATCCAAGGGCATTAAGTATTTTTGTTAGGAAGGGCAGGGATAAATTAACTCCTAACTCCGGCCCTAATCTCTTTTCATTGTTGTTTAAATTCTCCCACTTCCTAAGATTTCAGCATTTCCTCCCGATAAAGAGGAGCCCGAGTCTGCCAGCTCATCTGCCCCTTCTCTCCAAGGCATCTGGGCAGATGCTTCCCCCAACTGAGCTCTTAAAAATTACACGACCTGCTTCTCCATTTACAAACGTCGGTGCAAAAGGCAACTGCTGACCCCACTCTTCACTTTAATCACAGCTGTTATTTACAGTGCTACCAACACGCTGGGATAGAGGCTAATAAATGTTTAATGGCCCAGTAAACACCAAGGGCTTTATCTACAGCCCATTTCAAAGCCTGATCAAATATAATAATCCTTTGCACATCTGTCTGCCACTTCCCTGGCCTCCTGCGGGAGGGGAGGAGATGTACACGGCTGCTCTATATTCAGATGAGAAAGGGGGGTTAGCTATAGGGAAAGGGGGAACAGCTATAGGGACACAGATGTTTTCCCTGCTTCCATCTCAATTTCTTTCTCCCAGAAGGGCAGGACTATGCACCAACCTGTCAGACCTCAACTTCCATATAATACAGAAATGCAGGTGGGATCTGCCTCTAGGACTCAATAAAGCAGTTATTTGTAACAGGAACATTACACATAGGAAGCAGAGAATATGTGGAGGAAGTTGAGAGAAGTATCATTTACTTACAGAAAAATACCTGCAGGCTTCACGGAATGCTGTAGGAGACTATGAGACCAGAAATGCAAAAGATACTTTATTTAAAAAAAATTAAGGACACAGGATCAACACTTAAGCAGTTTATATATTGCACAACTTGCACAATGCACAGGATTGCCAAGTAGCTGAATTGTCCACGTGCATCTACCCAGGCAAGCGCTGACTCCTGCCAGACCAACCGATTCAGCGCATGGAGGAGAAAAACAATTTTTCAGGCAGAAACAGCACTTCCTCAGATCTGAAATGGAAGATATATTGGCCCCCCAATTATAGCTGTGGGTCCATTATTCAATATTCCCTCCCCATGCAAGTCTTAGTCATCTTCTAGACCCTCATATCTCCAATATGATATTTTAAATGAGTCATTTTGACACATTAAAGCTAAGCAGTTATGTTTTTATTACACTATTACACATCGCTATGACAAGCTTCCCTAAAGACCTGATACTAAATCACAGTCCAATTATGGTTTAGTAAACTCACACGAACAAGAGATAAACACACCAGAAAAAGCCATGAGGACTTCACAGGGACTCCTCACCCCCGACATGGGGTTGCACTGTGGCACCATCCAGCTATTCAACACATGGGCTGCAGACCTGTTCCATAGTTTTCTGGACCATATTCAAGGTTAGATTTTTTTCAGCCTCTAAAGTAGCCCCCAAATCATGTCCTGGTACTGGTGAGGTCTTCTGATATAGCCATGGCCAACTGACTCCACCAACACCACCACCTCTTGGCTCTTGATGGGAGAGACTTGCTTCCCAGTTCAATCTGGTCAAACTGGAGTGTCCTCCAATTCCAGTCCATGCAGAAGGTGAGGGATTGGGGCAGAATTACGAAAAAGGAGGCTCAAGGCCAAAATAAAGGAGCCTGGAGGCAGGGCTGTTGTCAGGGTGTAGCTCACCCATGCTGCCAGGCACCACCCTCTTCCCTCCCCTCCATGGGACGTTTTTTTTAGCGTGGCCTGGAGATTTTTGCAGAGGGTGTTTTAAAACGCACAGAGCTGCCAAAAATGTCAAATTAAGAGCACAGCGAGAGCTCATAATAAATCCACCCAAGTGAACAGCAGCACTGCTCGGCTGCCTTTTTGGGTGAAACCAAAAATCATGAAAGCAAAGATCTACCGGCAATTACACCCAAAACGCTTCCTGTCTTTGCACGAATCTTTGTTTGCTTTGGGTTTTAGTGGTAGATGGGAGCTCAGACTACAATTTGTGAGAGATAGGTTATTGCTGCTAATGCAAAGAGCTTTTTTTCTTCCCCTCTTAAACAGATAAAGAAAGCACTAAAAATGCCACTCTGAAACAGCGTGGTCCTGCATTCACAGATGGTAGCAAAAACTAGCATTATTTATTTGTGGCGTTAGTCACTTTTAAAAAGAAAAATAGAGGAGGAAATGCACCTGAATTAGGACTCCCTCCCCTTTCTTTTGCAGCTAATACTTCAAAAATGCAGCAGGGAAAGAACATTTTGCAGAGCTCTAGGAAACCAGGCTTAGAAAAAAATAATACATTTATTATTAAGATGGAGAATGAAAACAAGCAGAACAATAAGAGTCACGGAAGTTTGCTCCGAGGAGACATCTGGGAAGGTGAAAGGAGGAAGCAAGTGAAAAAAACCCACACAGCATAAAGATACAAATTAATCCAGAACAGCAAGAGAATTATTAAGCCATTTTACATTTATATGGCGCTACATACAACAAACAAATATATGTGATCATATAGTGCGGTACAATGCAAAATCTAGCTGCATTTATATACACAGTCATACCCCTACAGAGGTCTCAGCCCATCCCTGTATCTCCTGAGGACCTCAACCTCCCTGCCTCAGAATCACAGAGTGGTTACGGTTGGAAGGGACCTCTGGAGGTCATCTGGTCCAACCCTCCTGCTCAAGCAGGGCGACCCAGAGCTGGTTGCTCATGACCATGTGCAGACACAATCTGAAGATCTCCAAGGAGGAAAGACTTCACAAGACTCCACAACCTCCCTGGGCAAGCTGTGCCAGTGCTCGGTCACCCTCACAGTCAAAAAGTGTTTCCTAATGTTCCGAGGGACCCTCCTGGCCTTCAGTTTGTGCCTGTTGCCCCATGTCCAGTCACTGGGCACCACTGGAAAGAGCCTGGCTCTGTCCTCTTTCCACCCACCCTTCAGGTATTCATAGACATTGACGAGACCCCCCTGAGCCTCCTCTTCTCCAGGCTGAACAGTCCTAGCTCACTCAGCCTTTCCTCATAGCAGAGATGCTCCCAGTCCCTTCACTGGGCTCTCTCCAGTATGACCATGTCTCTCTTGTACTGGGGAGCCCAGCACTGGACACAGTGCTCCAGGTGTGGCCTCACCAGCACTGAGTAGAGGGGAAGGATCACCTCCCTCGACCTGCTGGCAATGCTTTGTCTATTGTGGCCCAGGACACCACTGTCCCTCGCTGTGGCAAGGGCATGTTGCTGGCTCGTGGTCAACTTGGTGCCCACCAGGACCCCCAGGTCCTTCTCTGCCAAGCTGCCTTCCAGCTGGGTGGCCCCCAGCACATACTGGTGCTGAGGTTGCTCCTCCCCAGAGGCAGGACTTTGCCCAAAAGGGGTTAAACTTTACGAGGTTCCTGTTGGCCCATTTCTCCAGCCTGGTGAGGTCCCTCTGGACGGCACCACGACCCTCTGGAGAATTAGCCGCTCTTCTCAGTCAGACACCAGTTGGGTGCTGTCAGCAAACTTGCTGAGGGTGCACTCTGCCCCATCATCCAAATCATTAATGAAGATATTAAACAGGACTGGACCCAGCAGTGACCCCTGGGTACACTGCTGGGTACTACTGTCCTCCCAGTAGACTTCGTGCCACTGATCACCAGCCTGTGGGCCAAGCATTCAGCCAGTTTTCAACCCATCTCACTGTCTGCTCATCCAGTCCGCATATCAACAGCTTCTCTACGAGGATCTTATGGGAGACAGGGTCCAAGGCCTTACTGAAGTCCAGGTAAACGATATCCACTGTCCTCCCCTCATCTACCAGGCCAGTCACTTCATCGTAGAAGTTTCTCAAGTTGGTCAAGTAGGATTTCCCCTTGGTGGACCCATGCTGACCACTCCTGATGATTTTCTCATCCATCAAGTGCCTGCAAATAGTTTCCAGGATGAGCTGCTCCATCTCCTACCTGTACTTATAGTTTTGGCTCAAAAAAGCTGGAGAATCTCACTTTTATCTACTCAGTCGTCTTGAGGGATACTGCTTGATTATTCCAGCGATAGAAATTGCAGGGAAACAGCACATGCAAGAAGGAAAGATACTTGTAGGTCACCACAAAATCTGATATCATACAGGCAAGCTCATCACCAAAGAGTGTAGTTTAGATGAACAACAAGTAAAAAAGGCACAGAAAGCATCAGCTATGTGGATGATAAATATACATCACTTTCTCCAGTAGTGAAGCCTATCCTCACTGCAAGAAATTGCCATTTGCTTCCAGCACAAATGGATTACTTGTGGACAGAGAAGCCAGGGGCAAAATTAACTCCTGGAGCCCAGCGTGTCCCAGGAGATCAGATCAAACCCAGCCTGCTCCTTTCCTCCACTGCACACAGACCGGGAACCCGATAACCTCTTTGATTGCTTCCATCACCACAATAATTATTTTAATTTTTAGCTTCTTGATTTTGGCAGAGACTCTCTTAAAAGCACAATCAAGAACAATTAAATGCAAGAATTAAGTGAAAGAAGGCGCCAACAAGGTTTGGTGTCTGCCCCTCTTCCCTTAAGTGGGATGGAAGATTAAGTGCTCAGCATGCAGGCTCCTGAGAAAGCCTACAAAGGGAGGCACCCTCAGAAGAGATCCAAAAAGCCTTCTTAACAGAAACCATCTAGAACTTGCCTATAAGAAAAGCTAAATCCTGTAAGACCAGTGAGATGGAGCCCTGGTGTCAGCTCCCACTTGGGCTGAGCAGTTCAAATCCACTTCCCACATACCAGGGAGAGCAGCCTAGCCAGCCTGTGGTCTTTTCTGTCCTTCCCTGATGATGCTACGATGCTAAGCAGCCAAATATGCAAGTCACTACACCAGAAAGTCCATAGCATTGTGATTAATGGACTTACCCAGGAGGGAAGTTCTGGCCATAGTCCACTTCCTCAAGACTTTATGTGTTTTACGTTAGATATTCATTGGACTTGAGAAACCCACAAGCACTTACCCTGCACTCACTGCTGAGAAGAGGGACCAGGACACAATTCCTTCCCTTTTATGTTCCACCAATAAATCATACGCTCCTCTGCACGGGTACTCAGGTTTCAGCGGCAAGGAGGGACGCAGCACTTTTGCTTCAAACAGCCAGACAGTGCTGCAGGTTTCTCACTAATGATCAAAGGAATGGGAACCTAAACACCTAGACCAGAAGCATCTCAAGGAGCTTCCAGTGTTGGCTGCCCAAAGAGACCAGGTTCCTGGGATCACAGTTCTGATCATATTTTATTTATTTTTAACAACATAGGTATTCAAAAATTGTCTCTCACTCAAAGGCTAACAGCTATATGACAGTCTCATTCAGATTCAAAGTTTTCTACTCATTCATGAATTCAAAAGTAAAGCTAAGCAGATGCACCATTAAGTCCAGTTTCCTTATTTTTGAGAACCAGTATAATTATCCCCAACTTCATAGACACAAGACACTCCTAGAGAAAGGACTTGTCAAATGGTGAGATGACAGAGGCAGCAATAAAAGCCCACTCACCCTACCACTGGTCTCAAGCCTTGTAAAATAATTGCCTTCCCACCCAGAACTAAAGGTTACAATTACAGTGAGAATGAGTCAAGCCGGAAAGACTTATTTAAAAAAAAGGGGGAAAAAATGGAAAAAAGTTTTCATGAAAACACACAGGCAATTCTAAGACAGAAAAGAGGCCCATTTTTGCATTGTACCTTGTTTGCTCATGCTTTGACTCAGCTGCCAACTACAAATTAAATACTTTAGTTAAAACTTTGCTCATCTGGTACCTTTAATACTTAGTCACTAGAAACTGAACATCTGTTTTGCTCTGAGGCTTTCAGCAGTGACTCAATGTTATCTACAGTGTTGGACTGCTGAAAATTAGTATTCCTGAGGGTTTTTTTCCCCCCTCCCCTAGCAACACGGCTGCTTGCTTTCAGAAGGAGGAATCAGCCTACAAAATCGTATTACAAAATCATTAAAGTTTGACACAAGTTGAGGAGGAAGCGCAGGACTCAGAGAGATTTCATCCTCATCTGGAAACAAGCCGGCTGAGATCTCTACCAGCACATACCTGTGCCCCAGAGCTCTCTAGGATCAATATGCTGTCGCAGGGTGATGCACGGCTTTCAGGCTCCGATCTCCTGCTGTGTTTACAGTAAGCACGATAGCCACGCCGCAATTAAAATGACTCCAGTAGCCCTCTCAGCATGTACACCCCCCCCCCGAGCCTGAAAGCAATCCCAAAGGTTTATCTGCGATTTAACCTCCGCTGGCTTCGGGCACGGCAGATAGCTCAGCATCACTTGTCTTCATCAGCAGTGAAGTACCCGAGGTAGATGCGTAGCTTTAGAAAGAGGATGCGGCAGCAGGAAACATCCCTGTGCCGAGGGACCCAATTAACTCGCTGATATAAGACACCAGCATCCTCTTAACACGGCAAACGCTGTGCATGCACAAAGGCATGCCATGCCTGGGAAAAGGACTTCAAGGAAAATATACACTGTGTGTATGTGCAAGGGCAGAGCCTGGACACGGTCATCATCTTGTCCTGCTGTAAGGAAAAGGGATCTGTGCAATACCCAAGCCGGCTGACAAACTGGTCATTAACAGCCATCTCCCCTCTATTTGTGCAGGGCTGATCCTGCGGCTCATTCAGTGAATTAGTATTTTCCCTGGAAGAGTGTTAGACATAAATCAAACCCACGCAGCTCCCCTCTACCTCGCCAAAGGGCAGCTGTAGAACAGCTCGACGTGTCTGAAAAGTCGACATTCAGGCAGAGGTTGGCTTCATGAGGTTTCACCGTCTCCCACATCGGAGGTGGGCACACCACACTTGAAGGGTTTTACAATCCACTTCACCCTCTGCACACAGATAAGGGCTCTGCCATTAAGGATGCAGATATTAACCCGCTGGGGATAGAGGTCCAAAGGGAAATCCAGGGAAACCTCAATTCCCAGCTCCCACCTGAGCGCTTTAACCTCCAAAATATTCAGTAAACTCTTAAAAATTAAGTGTGCATAGTTACAGCCTGAGACTGTCCGAATAAGCACGACAGACCACATCTACGATGTTTTTAATTCAATACCTCCAACAGCAACCAGCAGCAGGTGTAGGAAGCAAGGTCAGATCCACACCAGCACGTACCATTTTCTCCCAGAACATCTCACAGTCTCCAGCACGGACTGTTTCTGCCCAGGAATCTTTGCACTTTCCTTACATGAGTTTATCCAGTCACCTTTCCAATCCAAGTAAGTTTTTAAGCATCCTATGGCAAGTAGCAGCACAGCTTAACACATGGGGTGGAGGTGTCTACAAACATCCATAGCATGCGGGGGGGGAACATGCTACCAGGACAGTACCCTCAACTCCATAAATTACAATACCCACAGCTCACGAAGCCCCACTGCGTTCTCACCCTGAAGTTTTTACAGCATTAATATAGACCATGACAAACAAGCATCGCCATGCAAGACTTAAAGATTCAAACTGCGCTCCTCATTAGTACCTCTGCAGGCAAAGAAGCAGAAGAACTGGTTTGGAAAGAGAAAAGGAAAGAAAATATAGATGACTCCGATAACATGTCTAATTAATAAAGCATAAACTAGACAGGCTGGTTCAGTCTGTGCGTCCCATCTGCTTTGACTTCAGCTGGGATGGTTCCCATCTCCACAAGCACCAGTTTCCATACAGATATCCCGGCATGCTGACAAGCCAAAGATGTGCCTTCAGCACCTAGGCAGATACGCTCTTCTATGGCGTTATCACACCTCCTTGCACCCCTCTCGTAGGAAGAAGGGATGAACAACAAAAAATATGAGCATCCAGTATGCAAAGGATGGTCCCAAGACACCGAGGTCGTATCCCAAGGACTAAACACAAGAGTTTGGTATGAGTTTGCTGTAACTTTGCAGTCACCAGTCCTCCATGGCCTCTAGATAGGTACTTACCTACCTTTAAAGCCTTAACCTCATAACAGCTAACATTTTTTATTCTGTTGCACTTTAAGTGACTTTGTAATCAACTTGCATGAAGTTCTACAGTGTAAATGCTGATTTATAAAGATTTATTTGTGGAGTGACCAGGCATAGCTCCCTACAGTCATCAGTTAGAGTTACGATACTAGAAGTTCAGGTTCAGACAATGCCTTGATCTCTGTGTGTTTCTGGAAACAATAAGCAGAGGAGACACCTACCGTAGAGTTCCAACAGCAGGGAACATCCAGACGCCCTCACAAACATGGACCCTGGCCCTAAAAGCTTCAACAAAAAAAGTGAGTAACAGAAGTGAAGGGAGCATCTCCACCGCTCCGCAGGAGGTCAGCGGAGAGCCAAGGACAGGACATGGGAGATGGAGAACCACATCAAGTGCCCATGACACCCTGACAAACCTACCTCTGCGACTTAAAATGAAACGGAGAAGAGGTCAGTAGGAGGTGTAGCCAGCGTAATGTAGGGATTTCAGCAACTGTGCCATGAAAAATGCACGAGTTCAGAAAAGTGTCGGGTCTTTACATACACGAAGTAACATTACTGCTCCCCCCAGGAAATGGGAGGAGGGGTAAGATGGTTGTATCCCATTTCTGCTTTTTGAAGAGGATTTCTCCTCAGGTTTTCAGTGTGTGAGAAGTTTTGAGACTTAGCAGCTGGGCACAGCCAGCAGAGAGCATGAGGAACAAACACTTGCCCCTCTCAAACCGAGGCAACCTCGCAGAGCACTTTTTCCTCTTTCTCTGTAGGAGAACACGGGAAACACCCGCTTCGTAACAGGCAGCAGGATGGAGGTAAGAGTTGTTCCTACAGCCATGCACTGGCCTCCAGAACAACAGAAAACCGGTGGTCAAGCGGTGCCAACCATCGTGGTGCTTTCACTGCACTAACACTCAGCTGAGGACAAGCTGACTCATTCACCTCCATTAAAAACCCAAACACCAGCACAAGTCAGTCTGCTAGAGATGGTAGCTCATTTTTTCTCAGGTTTCACAGTTACAGGTGAATTTCACAAAAATGGAAACCTTTCAAGGAGATTAAATCCTGCAGAGGCAGAGAGAAGGCTACAGTCAATTCCAGCCAAGCTTCTCCCATATCACTTCATGCATGTCCAGAGTGGCTGCTGGCACCTGCTCCCGAACAAACCAGCAAGAATCAGAGCCTGAAAAGATAGTCTACTATAACCTTCATGCAGCACGAGGGAAGAGGAATGAGACTGAATAAGCAACGTCTTACTGGGAAAGTCCACTTCACACCTACAATTACATAGAAGAAAGAAATCAGCCTGGCGTTCAAGCCAGCCAAATAGGGAACGCCAAACCTTTACTAAAGGAAAACCTCGAGTAACTCGGATGCAAACAAGCTCATACCCACCTGGGATGCCAAGCTCCCTTTCACTGTCTTCATACTAAAGAGCTATTTTCATAAAGGTCTGATCCTAGAGGAAGGACCAGGGAGGATCTGCCATCTCAGAAGCATCTCTTGCCCAAGACACTGAGCTTCAGCCGTGACTTCCCGCAGTGCTGGGGACATCTGACCCCTGAGGCTTGCTCTGGCCCAGCTCCCATCTTCACACCCCTCAAAATTCAACACCACTGAACAGCTGAGAGCTTCTGTTTGTAAATCATGGTTGCTACACTGAGGATCAGGACACGTTGCAACTGCAATGTCAATGGAACAATAAAGTGGTGACAGTGAAATCCTATGGCACAGATTTGTTCTCCAGACTTCTCTCTTAAAGCTAAATGCAGATGGTGCATGTGGGTGGCTGGAACTTCGTCCCAAGAAGATCAACCAATGCAGGAAGCCTCAGCTGCACTGGAATATTCAAGATCTTGGGCAAATTACATAAAAGCAAGCAGTTTTCCTCCAGAAACAGACAATAAGTTGCTGGTAGCATCCTAGAAGTCTTTCTTTTGAGAAGGAACCGGTTACTTAGGAATGGACCTAACTCAGGTACATGCACAAAAAAAAAGGCAGAAAAGAAGTTTAACTGGAACTTGCTGACTACGCTGAGAGGGTACACGGGGCAGAGGAGATCGGGGCAGCAGCCAGTGCTTTGGAATAGGCACAGAAACAAGTTTCCACAGCAGCATGTTTCTTTAAAGTCAGATGTATTAGATCATCTTGTCCCCTAGAGTATGTTGTTTCCTAATGTTTTGCCCAGACCAATTTCAAATGTCAAAAGCAATGGTTGAGTTTGTTGGTTTTGGTTTGGGGTTTTTTTTTTAACTACCTTGAGTCCTCACAGAGCCAGCCAAGGATGAGAATTTTAGACTCTGTTCTGTCTTTCACATTACAAATGCAATTATTGCTGCAGCCTGATTACAGCATCTCCTGTCATACAGATTCTGTAAGGGGCTAAAAGAACAGCTTGCCTTTCAAACAGAGCTAGTAAAATTCTTACGAGTCCTTCAGTGCTCAGTGGTCACGTGCCAATGAAATTTAAGAAAGGCACGTGCAGTCTCGAGGGAAGAGCATCCCTTGGAGGAAGCTATTCATACTGGCTTCAAAAAAGGACAAAAGCCCTTGCAAAGTACTTACCTTGAAATACAGACTACTCTCCAAACAGTGTTACTCCTCTTGCTTTTCAATCCTTTCACTAAAAGAAGGAGATTTTTAGATGCATGTGACAGTTTAGGTATGGACAGTCTTGCCCTACCTGGATGCAAGAGATGTAGGATTGAGCAAAGTAATGCATCACAGGACTAATTTTAAGGTTAGTTTGACTCCTCTTCCCGGATACGAGGGCAGTGAGCATCTTGGATTTAGCTCTTGGATAACTGTAAGTGGAAATTAGCACTACAAGCTGGAAAACATCTGGATATAGATAGTTAAACAAGATAGCATCGACAGGTCACATCTGTTTTCCACATTTTCATTTCAGCTTACTGAAAGACGAGAGTCAGGCAGCCAGGGCACTGGCTGGAGATGGGAGAAGTTCTGTGGTAGGTTACTCGGGGTCTTCCATGCCAGATGATCACACTGGCCACTGCACCAGGCGAGAGCTCCCTTCTCCTCCACCTCCTCACCCCAGGCATTCTCGCAGCCACCCGTGCCAGGTTCTGCGTCAGCCACAGCGGGCCAACTCGCCTTGCTAGCTTGCCAAAACATCAGCCAGGACAGGGTGCCGTGCCTGGGAGCACGGCTTTATGCCAAGGTAAGCAAGCCAAGCTGCCTTACCTGATTGTCAGATGTGGTCCAACACGTGCCAAAAGGAGGGAACAGAAAAATAAACTCTCCAAAACACCACCACCTACATCTTACATCAGCTCACCTCTGCCACATTACAACTAATCAGTTCTTCACACCTTAATTCCCTTTCAACGCTGGGGTGACAGCCCTCCCTACTCAACCAAGTACTAACTAATAAGCCAATGCTGCTGTGCCTGAGCCCCAGAGAACACCTAATTTTGATGAGAGGGGGCTTGACCCCCAGTTATTAAGCAGTAAGTGAGAATATTAAGTGCAAATATTAATGGTGAAACAGGCACAGCTGGCACCAAGGTTAAAGGGAGGTTATAGGACCAGGCTAAACCATTCAGTTCAGCTAATAGAACATGCCTCGGCTATCAAAGATGACAAGGTTTAGCAGCTTATTATTAATAATGAATGCTCTGTAGGATGTTTTCTGCTAGGAAAAAGCAAGAGTGTTGCTTTTTCAGCTGCCCATTACCTAAAGAGGGCTGAATGAGCCCCGCTTCAGAGCGAATAAATCCCTTCCGGATCAGGCAGTGGGCAACTCAAGTGGAAGGCAGTCAGCATCACTAGACACATCACATCTATTCTCCAAGCAAGAGCCTTCAGGCTTAGACTATTTCAAAAGCCGGCACTTCTCAACAAGCATGGAAGCACCAGCTCCTCCTTTTACTTCACATCTCCCCCCTTTCCCTGGGGGACAGCAGGCAGCCTGGTGTGACACAACAGGAACACCCCAGTCGCTCCTGGGCACAAATGCTGTGAGCAAGGCAGGCATCGATAAATGGGAGTAGGATGGCAAGTGAAGGAAAGTTCATGGAAGAGAGCTCACAGAAGACAGGAATATTAAAGAGTTTCAACTCTGAAGCCAGGAAAGACTTAACAAATAGGCATCTTTGCACTTGAAGCTGCTAAGAAACAACCCTGTTCAGAGGAAAGAAAAACTACAAATGGAAGAATTAAGTGGGCAAGAGCTTGACCTAAGTGTGATCTTGTCAACGGAGACAATTTATGGAAGAGGTTTGTAAAAGCAAAGGAGGTTGGGGGGAAAAAAAAGGGCAGCACGGGTACTGCCAGACTTTCTGCCTGCAAGGACCTTATTCCAAGATCATCTTTCGGCTCTTGGCTGCGGAGCTGGAGGGGCAGGATCCAAGAACCATTCACAGCGGGGAGATGAAAACGGATGAAAACGGCTTGGTGTCTCACTCCTGTACTGCAGGATGGATCTGCAGCGAGATTTTGGTGTTACCCAGCACCACTGGTCTCGGCAGCCCTTGCCTGGGTAGGGCAGAGGGTGAGGTGGACCTCCTGCCACCGCCTGCGCTGGGGTCTCCTTCCACGGCAGGAAGGTTGTGGCACTGCAACCACACGCACGTTGGGCTGCTCCAGGCTGGGCCGATCAGAGGAGCGAGCATGCAGGGACATCTGTGAGAAGAACTGCCATGAAGCCAGGGAGCTATTCTGCACAAAGCCAAATGCTGCACAAAGATTGAAATAAGCCAAGCTTCCAAGGTTGCCTGTTCAACATCGCTGGGCTTGGAGCAAAGAGGGAATTCAGTAGAAACAGGAAGGTTTTTCTCAAGTCATCATTTTTTGTTGCTTCCAAAATTTATACCTGTACAAGTCTAGTGTCTCCAGCTGGCACATCTGCTTAGTGTCTCCAGCTGGCACATCTGCAGTCCTGGAATTCAAGACACTGGGATGCTGTATGCCAGGGCACGGTGGAGAAGAGAGGGTTTGGCAGCTGGAGACAGGAAGGAAGGAGGAGACAACCCAAAAAGTAAGCCATGAATTTAGCTCCAGAATAGGATAGACCAAACTTGCACTCAGAAATAAATTCAAATGGCTCTTATTAGCAAGAACATATTTAAGCACCACATACATATGCAGTTTTTCTTCCCCATACCATCACTTCTCAATGCTCCTCAGGCTTCTCACTTCTCCCCAGAGGTAGGTCCAAGCGCCTCTGCAACCCTGGCACAGCTCAGAGCCCATATTCAGGGTCAGATCCAGGATGCAAGTGATTTTGAGAATGTCTGAAGGGAGAACATAGTTCAAAACCTTTGAAAGCTTTGGGGCGTTTTATTCAATGTTTTGACTGCTTCAAAGTAAGATTTGGTCCCAGGTTCCAAAAATATATGAAGAAAAACCATCAGCCACGAGAAAAATTGATTCTAACATAGCATCCAGCACTATGGTTTGAGGGGGTCACTTGTAACTGCACATCAAGTGATCACAGGTAAGTTGGGGCAGAGATGCTTGAGAACTGGCTGAAGAACACTGAAGAGCTACAGCAGGGTCACTGGAGGAGCCTCATTCAAGAGAGGCACAAAACACCTTCATATGTTTGACAAAAGGCACTGTTATCTAAGAGCTGGCCCAAAGATGGAAGTTGGTAGCCCAAGTGCAAACGATGGGTTTGTGCTACAGCAGCTGTCAGAGGTCACGCTGCCTCCCAAGTCTTGATGCAGCATTAGCTCTCCAAAAGTCTCAAAAAAACCGCACCAGACGGAATGAACCCAGTGGTTGATCTTTGATTCCCCCCAGACCAGCAGCTGCAGCACCTTTGGAGGGCAGCGGAAAGGAAGTCAACGTCTCTGCTGCCCATGGTGCATCTGCTCAGCCCCTGAAACAAGGCTTCAACCCTACAGCCATGTTTGGCACTTCCATCTTTAATAAGAAAAATTCTCCAATTCCTCATCCTGCCACACAGAAATGCATGATGAAGAATCACAGGTGAAAGCAAACCCACGAGCACCGCTCAGCATCTGCTCCCATCCTCAGCCCTCTGGCATCCCTCTTCCCAAGGGCCAGGGTGGGCAGCGGGGCAGGCCCTTGGCTGTTGGGAAGGGGCTGCTGACAGCACCGCTCTAAGAAGATCGAGGGAAAACAGATCCTTCACCTCACACAGAACGGTCCCGCAGCCTGCTTCTCACGTTGGAAACCCGCCGGCAGCACGATCTGGACCCCAAGGGCAATTTGCTGCCAGTCCTTTTGATCAAAGGACAGGAGAAAAACCCTCTTACGCTGCTGCAGCCTGAAGCTCATCTCCCCAGTACCGGAGGTTTTGCCACATTGCGGACTCTCGCCGTCGAAGATGCTGGCGCAGGGAGACAGAGAGGCAGGGGGGGCTCCGGGGGGGGGGATGCCTCAGGTTGCGGGAAGATCAGAACTGAAAAGAGGTTTGGTGGTTTGTTTTTTTTTAAACATTTTATGCTTGCCTAAACCCGGCCTCAAACCGCACGAGGGACACGGAGGACTGAGCTCTGGATGCCAGGTGCTTGCTCAGGAGGCTAACATCTTCAAGTGTCAAGTCAAAGCATCCCAAAGGAGCTTGAGCTGCAATTTGTCACCTAAACAGCAAAATAATCCTCCTGCAAATGCCCTGTGCAAACAGACCAGTCCTGTTAGTGAAGACAAAGCTCAAGCAATGTTTTAAAGGATCTGTAACAATTCCTATAACAGGCAATATGGAAAAAAAAAAAATGTGGAAGTGGCAGCCCTCTTCCTACCCTGGGCTCGGGATCTGCTGCCGGCAGGGTTTGTAGCAGGGCTAGGAGCCTGCCTGCACTCCAGCGTCGCAGGGGGGACATCGCACGCGCTGCCACGACCATCTCGGGGGCTGGAAACGGCTGAAGTGACATGGAAAGTGTCGGCCGTAGGATGGGACTGGTCACAGCCCCAGCGAGCGTGGCAGAGGTATCCTGAGACGACCCTTCCACATTGGACTGCAAACCAGGGAAAAACATCCCTGCACGCATGCAAGCTGGCTACTGCGCTACTGCCCGTGTCCTTCATCAGTTAATTACTGACATTTCTGTAACTACATCGCCTTAATGAAGCAAGACAGGAAGAAAAATTCAATAGCTGATCTAAAGAGGTAACCTCAGCTGGCCAGCAATACTTTCTCTGACAGGATTGGATGGCATTTCAGCAGACAGCGCTCCAGGAACCTAAATTCCCTTAAATCTGCATTGTGTTTCTCAGCCCGTGGGGCAGTGAGTATCCCAAAATGAAATCCCTCCATGCACACCACAATACCCTCCCTGTGCTAATGGCTGCATGAGGAGCCACACCATGAGTTCCATTAGAGGAGGAATCCTTAAAGGCTTCAAAACACAATTTTAAAGATTGCCTCCCAAACTGAGCCAAATTCTCAGTGGGTGAGATCTGCCCCCTCCGCACGCGGGCATCCTGGATCACAGGTGGCAACGGGCAGGAGCTTGTTTTGGGCAGCAGAGTCAACTTAAACAAATTAAACTACAAGTTTGGCCTTCCAGTCCGCTGCGCTGCCCGAAGCCTGCTAGCTTGTCCAGGGATCGGTCAACTTTAACGAAGCCGTGATCATCAAGCCAGGCACCACCTTGCTGGGACCTCAGCAGCCAGCCCTCCTCCCCTCGCAGCAGCTAGGAGAGCCTTGCGCTGCTGCTTGCCACACCGCATCTTTCCACGGCGGCTAAACACCCTAATCTCCAAAGATCCCATGTCAGCAACTCTAAATCCACTCTACAAAAATAAAATAATTCCAAATAATCCATACAAAAGCAGCTGAGCAAGTATTGAGCAACTGCAAAGTCCTCTCAGCTTCCTAAAAACAGTCATGATCTTGCAGTAACTTCAAAAAAAACACAACAAACCCAAACATTGAGTAGGTCAGTTCCTGGGCTTGGATGCTGAGGAGCTCAGCTTTCCCGTCACCGCTGAGGCCGCTTCGCTGCCCAGGAGCCCTGGCTGAAGTTTCCACCTCGCTATCATCAGACCTGCATGGCTCGTCTCTGAAGCACTTTCCCCCCCACCCAGGACTTTCCACCTCTCCCATATAGGCGTGCACAGACTTCCTTGTTCTCCGCCCATCACTCAAATAAGCACAGTTTTCAGAGTAAAAAATCAGTTTCTCAACCTTACAGTTCAAAAGGGTGGGGGGTTTGGGGGCTGAGCTTCCTGGCTTTGCTCCAGAGGGGTTGGAGAGGGAATGGAAACGGATGTTTTCAGGTACCCTCATTACACGCTGCGTAATTATTCAGTAGAGGCAGGCTGCAAACTCTGGCAGCATCACGCCTACAATTGCTCTTACACTTGCAACTGAACCATTTTCAAAAATGATGAGCAGAAACGAGCTGGGCAAATGGGTGAACAGCTTCTTTCAAGTTTGCAGCGAACAAGAGCCATGAATCTCCTACCAGCTGCTGGGCTTGCGTCCCACAGGAGACAAAGGACCTTCTTCTGCAAGTCACCGAGCATCCTCGGGCCCCCTCGATCTGCATGGGAAGGGAGACCAAACAGCACCTGGCAAGATCAGGTCCAGTCAACTGGTTCAACTAACACTGACTTAAGGCTCCACCGAAAACACTAACCTCTCTGCTGGGCAGAGATGCATTGCAGGGAATGTAGCACCTTTGGAAAGGGGGAGAGGGCTTGCAGGGAACAATGCCGGGGCTGCAGCACCTCCGTAGGGAAACCACCACCCTTCCTAACAGCACGTGCTTGCTCTCGAGCCTGCTGACAGCTCACCATGCCCTCCTCCCAGAGGAGCATCACAGCATTGGGCAACGGGGCAGCATCAGATGCTCCATCCCACGCTGCTCACTCAGCTGCACGAGAGAGAAAATAAGGACAGAAGGCTCCCTGGGTTTCTCCTTTTTTGCCGCAAACAGGCCGAGATCCAGCTGAGGGTATATGCTTTTAAAGCAGCTCCCTGCATTTCACAATTTGTCTTCAAGTTTCTACATGACGAGGACAACATATGGGAAATTATGTAAACTCAAACCCCACAGGATATGCTGTACCCTGGAAAGAAAGACAACTATCTCTGCAGAGGCAACGAACTCAGCTTAACAAATTTTAAGGAAGGCAAAGAATAAGTCCTCTGTCACACAGAGGAGAAAACATGGGCACAAGAAGCAGTACCAGATATGCAGCTGTCTACTCAACCTCTCTTGGGCAAACCAAGAGATCTGTCGCCTTTGTGAACATGTGCCTGCAGCACCGTTTCTACATCTGTATCACTAAGAGCTCCCCTGCAGCCCTGACTGAGGGACACCACCTCCTGCCGGGACCCTCTCAATAGCAACAAAGAGCTATGGAGACCCTTTGGTGATCCTCCAAGCCATCTTAACTCGCTGGTAGACCCAAGGTGGAAAATGCTCAAGGAGCTACCATGTTTGTCATCCTGTCTGGAGCCTCAGCAGAGGAGATGAGAGAGCTGCTCTTCCTCTACGTGCCAGAGGAGACAAGCAAGAGGAGATGCTGGAGCACCTGCAGTGCTGCATCCAGCTCTGGAGCCCTCAACACAGCAAAGACATGGACCTGTTGGAGCGGGGCCAGAGGAGGCCACCAAAGTAATCAGAGGATGGAACAGCTCTGCTGTGAGGACAGGCTGAGAGAGGTGGGGGGGGCTCAGCCCAGAGAAGAGAAGCCTCCGGGGAGACCTTCCTGCAGCTGCCAGGGCTTAAAAGGGGCTTAGAAGAAAGATGGGGACAGACTTTTTATCAGGGCCTGTTGTGACAGAACAAGGGGTGATGGGTTTAAACTAAAAGAAGGGAGATTTAGACTAGATAGAAGGAAGAAATGTTTCCCAATGAGGGTGGTGAAACCCTGGCCCAGGTTGCCCAGAGAGGTGGTGGATGCCCCATCCCTGGAAACATCCCAGGTCAGGTTGGACGGGGCTCTGAGCAACCTGCTCTGGTTGAAGATGTCCCTGCTCACTGCAGGTGGGTTAGAGGAGAGGGATGTTAGAGGTCCCTTCCAACCCAAAGATTCTATGCACTTAGAGACTGGGTTGCATGGACAGACAAGGCTACAAGCTGCCCATTCCACAGCTCCTTCGATCACATTTTTAAGATATGAGAAAGGACGATCATGCAACATTTAAGTTACCTCCCAGGAGAGCAGAGATTCATCTTAACCCTTCCAAAGCTGCCTTTGTATGTCAGCTAGCCTGTGCCTCAGTTTCCCTTTGTGACAACATCTCTTTTGTGCATTTTATTTGTTTGGATAGTGGATTCCGGGAGGCCAGAACTGCCTGCTCAGCACAGCAAGAGCTGAAGTACAGTCCCAGACCAGGCACTGCTGCAACGCAGACTAATGGCTGGGTCACAGATTTCACCTCCAGGTACCTACTGGAGTGAAAAAATAGCTCGTACACAACCGCTGCAGATCAAGCCAGGTATATAAAAGGTGATAGATGAGTTGGCTGAATATTTTTCCTAAAAGGCACTGCTATGTCAGAGATACTCCCACAGCCCCATGGGAAATGTCTGCAGCCTGCTCTAGATGAGGTGGCCAACCCGTGCAGACTCTCAGAGCCCAGCGCAGGACTGAAATACAAATCCAGCCATTACGCAGCAATATGTGTACACTAAATCTCTCAAAGGGTTCAAATGACAGAAAACAATAGGAATCCCCAAATGAAGTTGTTGGAAGCCACAGCCCGGTAGAAAGATTTTGAAGGACTGAGTGAAGCAGAACCAAAAAGTAGTAAAACTTTATTCACAAAACTGCAAAGTAAAACCACACTAACCATGAAAACAGTCTTCCAATAATAAAACATTTTTTTTCCATATACTCCTAGATGTTAGAAAATAATTTAACCTCTCTAATCCCAGTCACAGTCTTCCAGCTAGCCAAGTGTCTGAAAACAAGCTGCTGCCACTGAGCTGACCAAAGATCTCGCCTGGCATTCCCTCTCCCACCGGAATGAGAATGCAAGTTCTACACAGCGACTGGGATTAAATACATCTCTCTGTCTGCAGCCGAATAGGTTTAACGTCTCTTCAAGAGAAAATCTTGAGGATTATCCATGCTTTCCAATTTATTATTCATTTCTACCTCATCTCCGTTCATCTCTAATTCATCATTCAGGCCTAGCATGGATGGCATTTGTGTCTTCTAGGAGACAGACGTGAGGCTGCAGCATTTGGGCTGCTGCAGGCAAACTAAAGCACTGCCCTTCTGATCTGGCAAAGCAGAGAAACAAGGGAAGACTAAGTCTGTACTTCCAGTTAGAGACTAACTAAATATGTACATGCACAGCTGAGAAGGCCAAAAGTTATACTTCTCAGCCTTCATACTCAAGAGCGGCCAGTTTGCAAAAGAGTGAAATCCAGAGGCTCTGAGATATACCACGTGTTAAGCAAGACTGGAAAACACGTGTGAATATATTTATTTTCAGGCTTCTCAAACATATCCGTAAGAGCTTTGCTTCTGGAACAAAAGCGAGATGATTATCTGCTGGCATGATAAAAACATTACTCAAATTGTAAAGCAGCAGGAAAGTTTTGCATGCTGTCCTGCCACACACTATCATGAGAAAAATTTATGGTACCTCAAAACCTTCAGGTTGAGAGCCAGGATATCCCCGTGCTGTACGCGCAGTGCCTGGAACAAGAGGCTGCCCTTTCCCAGAGCACTGCTGGAATCTTTATAAACCACTAAAATGCCTTTTTTTAAAAAAAAAAAAAACAAAACACACAACAAATCCTGTTCTTCATATTTCTCCTCTTACTCAGTCAGATGTACTTACTTGAGGGTTTCTGCCTTCTGGAAACCTCTAACAGCATCATGACTGTAATATCTGTCCCTTCTGCCCCTTGGGTTGGGCCAAGTCTCTCGGGCCACCTTTGCCACCAGCAGCCAGACCCAAGTTGCCTTCCTGGCTTTTCTTCCACTCAATGATCTCACTGCCTAGGCAGGTTGTTTCTTCCTCCATCTCCACTTTTCTTCCTGTCCCTGGTCAGGGGCTGGGTCTGCACAGCACGTAGCAGAGTCTTTTGTGGACGAAGCATGGCTATGGCCAATATCTTCCCACATTAAGTGGACTGACCTCCAGGTCAATGCAAGTTCTCCCTTCCCTTCCACCCACCTTCAAATAAAGATGAGTAAACAGAGAACCTTCCCCAGATTTGTCAAGACCTCTCTTGAGGTCACACCATCAGTTCTCACTTCACCTCAAAGCTCACAAGGACAAGATGGCTATTTCAAAGGGTGAAGCAATGCTCCAGCTGGGAGCAAGCAGGACTTCAAGCTGGTTGCAATGCACGTTGAGGCCAGGAACTCATTTCCTGGCTGCAGAACACTCTCCGACACGTACCATGACGTAATTTACTAACACAAATTAGTAATATCAGCCCTTAGCCAGCCACAATTTGTGAATGAAGCGTTTGAAATCCCCAGAGAATGAATGGAGACAGCTCTAAAAATGCAGGGTTGCAAGCAAGGGATGGACCCCAGGCAGTCCCAGGGAGCAAAGGAGGATCAGCTTCTCGGTTTGCGAGTCCCACGAAGTTCACCGCTATGGCTGGACCACTTTTAGTTGCAGCTATTATCAGCATTCCCAAGGGCAGCAACGCTCCAGAAAAACCCCAGAGCTGCCTAGTCCACCCATTCACATCATCTCTGATCACCACTCTTCCTACCACCTGGTCAACCAAAGTTGAAGATGAGCCTGCGTCAGCACACCAGACCGTACGCTAAAAATAACAGACACAGAAGAAGACACGCTGGATGCACAGGAGACAAGTAAGGATGGGTGGGTACCAGTTTTGGGGAAGCCCTCTACAAGCTGCCTTCTGGTCAGAAGATTCCCCCCACTCCTTGGGGGACAGCATCTGCACGCAGACCCAGGGAGACATCCTATCTTCAGCAGTTAAACCAGAAACGTCTGCTGCTCCCTGCAGCCACGAAGCAAGGTCATTGCCAGTGGGGTGGAGACCAAAGCGAGCTAAACCCCTGGGTTTTAGATCATCAGAACAATTGTAACTCGGAGAGGTTATTTCGAAACATCAGGCGTGATATGGGAAGGCAGTCATCCCAAGGGGGGGTCGGTTCAACCACAGAGCAATCCAGCGTTGATTGATTCACTGCTCATACCTGAATCAAGGTTTCCTGTCATCTATTACTTAACTCGGATACACAAAACCTACAAGCTCGAACACGCCGAACTCTGTTTTTAAGACTGGTATGCTGCTGCAGCACCTCTGCAATCAGCCTCTAACACGCTTTTATCGACCCAGCTTGGAGCGTCAAACAGCATTTTGGACCCCCAAGTTATGAATACAGGTCTTAAAACTCTCCGTCTAACCCCGCAGGCAGGTAGCATCCACCAGCCAAGGTTTCTAGCGATCAGGTATCCAGACACAGTGAAGCCCATCTCACTCACAGCGTGTCTCCTGCCAGCTGGGATTTCCAGGCTAGACATCCCCCATTTCCACCGCCTCCAGGGCTCAGCCTGAAGAGACACTCACGCAGCATTCTGTAAAAGGAGGACACGGCCTCGGTGCTCACCATCCCCGCCAGCAGAAAGGGTGAACCTACCAGCGCCGAGGAAGAAGGCTGCGAGATGGGCAGGGGCGATCCTGCCTGCAGTACCTTTGCGCCGTAATTCATCTCATGCTTCCCAGGTAAACGCCAGGGAAACCAGGAAGGATGCCTGCACCTCCCCTTCTTCAAACACGCAGGGATTTGGGGGAGGGAAGGAATTTGGCTGGCTTCCCTTCACTACGCAAAGGAAGGGAGAACAGGGATGTCTTCCCGGAAGGACCAGAAAATAGCCGCAGCTCGAGTTAGACTGTGGGCAGGATGTGGAAGTCCTTGTTACAGCAATAAAAAGGTCTCAAGTACTTGGCCAGGGCGCCAGGAATACACCAACACGCCAGACTGGCTCAGGAGCAGCTCTTCACATCAGCACGCTGAGAACATTTTTGTTTATTTGTTCCTCAATGTTAGCCAAGAAGGAAGGAGGTGGTAGTCCGTTCGCCTTCACCACGGATGTCCTCGGCTCCCTGCAACAGCAGAAGGCTTAAAATTGGTGACACCTACATCTCCTGCTCCCTCCTACCAACCTGGGATGTTTGGTCTCACGTACAGGCTTTAATTTTGCTTTATAAGAGGGATGGCACGGCATGACCTGACTCAGGCAGGAGAGGCAGAGGGTACGCTCTTGTCTACTCTTCTGAAGTCAGAGAACTCTTGTTTTCCATCCCAGGTCCAAATTAGTACTAATTATTCCATGCAAAATGGAGTTGCTTCAACAGGAAGGAATTCGGACAACAAATTATCCCAGAATAAAGAGGACTCGCTGCCTAAGCAAGCGATCTGTTTGCACATGGAGTAACAGGGGCCTTCTCCCACATGCGTTTTAGGGAAAAAGCAGTACCCACTCCATTTAAAAAAAAAATTTCTAACCTCCACGCCTGTTACAGTAGCCACCAGGACTTCCTACATGACCAAGATGCCAAAACCCAACCCACACTCAGTTGTTTCCATATCCACCATCAAATCTGCAGCCACCATAAACACAGCAGTACCATATGTGTAACCACAGCAAAGGCAGGGTTGAAGACCACAGCCGATGCTTTCAGTTACGGGAGTTTTGACCCTGGGCAGGGAGGAAAGGGGGACACAGGCACGTACCCTCCCACAGCCTAAAGCAGGGTTTCCCACGATGAAGACACAACCCTCAAATTTAGACAAACCCCGGTAGTCCCATGAGAGTCATGACAAGACCCCCACCTCCCACCTCCGCTTCCCAACCTCAAACTGGCTCAACACCGACCTGCAGGACATGCAGTCGTACAGCGCATGGTTAGATTTAGTCCCACAAGACACGTGGCGGCAGAGATGGGTTATTTATGTGCCCTGACGTGTCCCCACCATCACGTCCTGACCACACAAATGCAGCAGCACCCAACTCGGAGGGGCGGCCCACGCCTTGCTGTACTACAGAACGCCTTACGCTGCAAAAAAAACCCACATAGGTCCACGTGGGGCAGAGGTGGAAAGCAGCACAGCCATCACAAGGGTTTCCAGGACCATGCAGGAGACACAGATGAAATTCAAGGACTCCTGAAGACATCAGACAGAGAGAAGTATGAATAAGCCAGCTCTGGCTTCGTGGCTGGGCAGGTGTATGTGACAGCAATGGTGTCCACCGAGCCCAAGACACGTTTCCCACGAGCTTTGGCTACAAGCAGAAGTTTCAAGCACTGCCAGGTACTACAGCTTACAGTACAGTCACGTCAGTTGTATCAGAGAAAAAGGGGTTCCAGTGTTTTTTGTGAGTTTAATGAGACGAAAGCATTTGTGATGAAAGCCACTCTACACACTTAAAAAAGCTAGAGACATGAGGAAGAACAGGATCACGCCAGTCTCTAGTGATATCCAGGACCAGCTGCTCCCTAGGAAGGTGGAAGAAATCATTCTGGACAGTTCAGGAATCGCTTGCTTATTAGTAAATCTCTTCCTAAGCCCTTCAGATAGTGATTAAGCACAACGGTTCATATCCCATATATTAAATATTAATCCTTCCTAATGTGACTGCCGATGTTCCGGTTATCCGATTCAGATAACCGCACGCCCCCAACAGCCCATTCCTTTTCCACCCCAAACCACATAAACACAACGTACAAAACCCAGCAGTATTTTGCGATCTAGCTAGAGGAGAGCTGGCGATATTCTCCTTGGCCTCCGAGCCTGGAAGCAAAACAGCTGGATCTCACCAAAAGGAGGTTTTTGAAAGAGTTAAGAGCAGGGAGATGAATCAGCCCACTGCTATAAACGCGGACATTTCCTACCTCTTCGCTCTAGTGTTTCTTCCTGTCCGCAGGTTTCAGAGATGCTTACAGACCTGGTCGCATTCGAATGATTTCCACTGCCACAGGAAAGCCCGGGGATTTGGTTTTTTTCAAGAGGAAAACGCGATTTGTGAATGAGACCAGAAAGGAGCCGTGAGGGCTGACCTCCTTCCCGTGTAACACTAAAGTACCAGCCAGCAGCTTGTGCATCTGCTGTACTACTCCCAATCCTACAGAAGCGTACGGTGCTCTGTTCTACCCAAAATAACCCGCCCCACGCTCCCCAGTGCTTCAAGGCACCACGCAGATCATGACCACGCAACCGTGCCTCGGCAGTGCCTTACCCGAAGCAGTTATGGCAGACCCGCGGGCCAAGCATGGCGGAGGTCACGCAACCTGCACCTTTCCCGCTGCATTGGGATCCGCCGTCCTGCTGCAAACACGGAGGGTTGGAGGAGAACAGATGTAGGTCGTCGGCAGGAGGAGACGGGGAGAGAGGGAATTTGTAATACTCTTCCACAAGGATGTTGACGTTGGACTGGGACCAGTATCACGGATCCACACAAAGCATCAGTTATTTGAGAGTGACATTTCAGAAAAGCAGAGCTATGTATCCTATTAGCCTGAAAACAATACAGCCGCACCAACGCCAGGACAGCAATGCCCCTGGAAATGGGAAACATCTATTTTCAGCACCTCCCAGTATCCCCCCACCGCTTTAACAAACTGTTTTTATAAAGATCAGGCAAAAGGCCTGGAGCTTCCCACAGACACCCCCCCAAAAAAGCTCTCCAACAGGGATGGAGAGGAGCACATGGGAACACATGCCCATTTTCTGCCCAGCACAGACACCAACACTCTCTGGCACAGCAGCCCCAGGTCTCAGAGAAGCTGTGGTCCACGCCGCCCCAAACATCCTAGCTCTTCACCTCGGCCACAGCAGAAGTCATCGGGGGAGCTGGCAGCGCTGTGACCATCCCTGGGGTCCCACTCCTCGTCCCAGAGCCCCACATCAAGCCAGTTTCCCAACCTCACCGTGGGAATAGCGGCACAAGCTTGCATCTGATTCTTGATGGAGAAAGACATAAATCCTCCCTGCAAACCTGGCAGCTCCCTGCATCGGCTGCAGCCACCGCGCCGCGCCTCCTTCCCTGCCACCGGCTGCTGCAGCAACAGGAATTAAAATAAAGAAAGATGAAAAAACTCCTGTTGAGGCCGCAGTTTTATTTGCCCGCACCCCTTTTGTTTCTAGAAGTCCTTGTACAGGAGAGGAAAAATCCCTAAATATTTTCAAAGCATCCTGCATGCTGGGAGCAAGCTCCCCCCAGCCACGGACAGGCAGAGAAGGGATGACTAATTTCTTTCACGTAATATGCTGCGGAGAGCGTCCTGCGAACAAGCAAAGTGAATTCCTGAGGCTCTCGGCAAGGACCCCGCCGCTCCTTGCGAAACTTCCCAGCTGGAACCTC
>NW_010531276.1:0-31662 GCF_000687285.1 Phaethon lepturus | reverse complement strand
CCATCAGATCCCATAGACTTGTGGGTGTCCATGTTGCTCAGCAGGTCCTTAACTGTTTCCTCCTGGATTATGAGGAGTACATTGTTCTCTCCATCCCCATCTTCCAGCTCAGGGGGCTGAATAACCTGCAGATACCTGGTCTGTTTAAAGAACAATCTTCCCTTTAAAAGGGAAATGATGGAATGACTCTATGCATTCATATGGTAGTAGCAGTAGTCATATGTAGTAGTAGTAGTGTAGTAGTAGTATGTAGTAGTCATATGGTATATATGCAAGTATTTGAGCTTGTGAGGAAAAAACAGACAAACCATAGCCATTTAGCAATCCTTCCTCCAGAAACTTTCTGCTCACACTTAGGACATTTCTCATTCCCATAGGCATAGAGGTCAAACACTGTAGAGTCTGGCTATGTGGCGGGACCAAGGGACAGCAAGCTTACATGTGTGTATACTCTCTGGGATCATCTTCCCTCTGCAAGCCACACTGCTTTTGATAAATGGCTAGAAATTGGGCAGAAATATGTCTGATCAATTTTTAACTACACATATCCACTATTTATTATTCTGAGACATGGGGTCATGCTTGATATAAAGTAAAACACACGGTTTTTGTAGATGCTGCATATTTATGGGCTGTGAATTTCATGGACGTGAGGTGAAAAGAATCAGGCTACCGCTGAGTACATTTGAAAATGGAAAGAAAGCAGTAACCAAACAAGTAAGCATTTTAATAAATTTAATTACTGCTTAATTTATTATTTTCTATTAATAATTTAAACAGTTTGGGGAGCATCAGCCATTGATGTCTGCAACCACATACAGGAAAGACCAAGGCAGGCAGCTCGCGCCGTCTCTTCTAGTGAATTCAATGGGAATGCTCTTGGGCACCGAAGTGCAACGTGTGAAAAGGCCCACAGCTATGCTAACACCTCTCTTAGCACCCAGAAGATGGTAGTTGCATGCAACATGTCTTTTAGTAACAGCCCCAGAGAAGGCGCAAGAACTGACTGGAAGTGGCAAATTTCCTAGGAGCTGAAGGAATCCAAGGAAAGGCTCGTGCAGTACAAGGGGAGATACTCTGGTGCATGGGCACATTTGGGCTGCTGCTTAGCAATTTGGGAAGCTGTAAGCTGCAGTGGTAGATGTAGTCACAGAATTCAGGTGTACTGTTGCACTTAAAATCTGATGTCTGATCTCACATACATGCACACATATGTGCGATTCTGAACAGTTACAATTGCACACTTCAAGAATCTTCTGTGATAAACTGCTCAGACTCTAGAAGAGGAAGGACTGCTCCTTTGTCTAAACATGTACAATTTTCATATAATTCTAAATTTTGTTAATCTATTTTGCTTCCACACCCAGATTTTCTTCTCTTCATTTTGTTTGACTTTGACACTGAGCTAGTCTGCAGTTACTAGCCTTTGGCATAGGATTGGTGAAATGGGATATTGCTGAAATTAGCAATATCCTTAAAAAGAGAAAATGTGCAACAGCTGGTTATGCAGGATCCTTAGCTAGTGAGGGATGGTTTGACAGTAGTAAAGAAAGAATTTTTCCACAGATTGATAAAATTAAGTCCTGAAGGAATTTCTGATCATTTAGCCTGGTCTTTTACATGGCACAGGCCATTTTATTTCTGTCAATTACCCCTACACTTATCCAAACAATTTATGATACAATTTTGATTTGAAGGCATTCGGTCATAAAAAAAATTACTTTGACAATTTGTTTCAATATTTTACATCTTTGTTGTTACGGCCCATGCTTAATATCCAGTTTGAATTAGTCTCATTCCAGCTTCCAGTTCTAATTTATAGCAATTACACTTCTTAATAAAGTTATTTATCTTTACAGTCAGAGAAGAGAGTTTCTAGCTGCAGGATAATTCAAAGAAAAAAAAAAAAGAAAGAATTGTAGTAACTTCCAAAGTAATCATCTCTCCTAGTTTGGTAATACTCTTTAAAAAAGTTTGTGGTACATTTTTTCACCATACTTCTCCATTTAAGAGTCATATTCACTAGCAGTTTTGGAGGTGTTTCTACATCTGTTCATAAGCACTTGGCTGCTTTTCCTGATTCATTGTTTGAACACTTAAGCACTCACTTATTTTGAAAATAAAAAATTTTCCAAATCACTTTTTCTTTTCAAGGAAAATCGAGACCTAGTATATTTTCAACCTTAACAAAGCCTTTTTCAGTCTGTGATGCTATCATCACTTGTAAATGATATTAATACTGTCTGGGTATGGCACATGTGCATTTAATACACAGCACTTCTCCAAATATTAAAAAAAAATAATTCGTAATGTGCAGTGATTTAGTTATGCTGATTCCAGTTCAAAACAGAGACTTTCGGGCCATCTGCAGAGTACTGGCCATTTGAGACAATTTGAGAACTGGTAGGGCCATGGCAAAGCTGAGAATTTGGCTGCAGTCAGACTCAGTAGTATGTTGTTACACTGCTCCTTTCTTTTTTCTTTCCATGGTGATTTTAGCTGTCATATATGGTTTTGCCCACTCCTCCCAGATGAAACCTTTTTGCTTTGTCCAGAGGACCACCTTATTTTTATCGTGGGTGATGTTCCATGCACATTTCCCTAAGCGACAAAGCTAACCCAAGTGACTCTTGTCTCTGACTACTCATTCCTACATCATGCCACATCACTCCTCAGCTTTTTTTGCACAGGTTGGTGGAATCCCACTGCAAACTGAATCACTGAATGACTGAGATTGTCCAATCTAAAAAAGAATAAACAAGCAACAACGCTTTTGGGGGAACCTCCTTCCCGTGTCCCAGGGTACAGCTCAGCTTGCACATTGTGGCACTGCCAAAAGTGAGGTGATGACAAACTGCAATGTAGAAATAAGAACATGTATCCACAAGCAAAACAGAGGGAAATTTTTTATACCAGCTGGGAAATACTTGGGAAAATAACTGCAACTAAGCCATCAGTCTGTAGTTCCATGACACACGGAGTCTGGCTTTAGGGTTCCCAGTACCAGATCAAAATCACTACCATCACATGACACAAAAACACTGATCCAGCACAAATTCATTGCAGCTTGAGATGTTTTCACACATATTTTGATGGGCTGACTTTGTACCATGGGACAAGTATCATCTGAACTCCTTTATCTGGCTTTTGGCATAAAACCAGTCACGAGTTTCACAGTGTGCTCCAGCTAAAGCAACATAAACACAGTCATAAACTGCATGCTTCATTCGGATCAATTTCTTATAAATGAGTGATTCAATAATGTATTAATTTGGTATTGATGACTGTGAAACTAGAGACTCACTTTGGAGTGAGATAGTTTAAAACAACAGCCTTAAAGAGTTGTCAGTGATACCATCTCACTATTTTTCTAACTCTGATATCTGATGTGAATTTCCAGCAAAAGCTGGAGAAACCTCCGATTATACAGAATTTAGGACTGCAGGGTGGTTGTTGAGTCAAATATCACTTCTTCTCCTATATACACATACATGTATTTCCAATACCCACTCCTTTGCCTCCTCAAGTACAGACTGGGTGTAATAAACTGAAACAAGTCTTTGAGTTAGGGATTGTGTAAGCAGGACAATGTTCTGGTCCACTCTTTTACCCTCTCTTAGCACTAATTTAAATAACAGGCTCTTTCTATCCTGTGATAAAGAATTCTGTAACCTTTTTCTGATTAACTATTGCTCACATTATTCATGAAAGAGGAGTGTTGTGCAGTGGTTGAAGGAAGGCTTCCAGACACACAGCTTTCCTGATCTCAAATCACTCTCTTCACAGCCATCACAGGAAGACCAGACCACGGATTCTACTAATCTAATGACTTACACTAAAAAAGGTACACAAGGTTCCTTCTGTCCCTTCAGCCCAGAAAACAAACAAACAAAAAATTAGAAATATTAAAGGGATACCCCTGACCCCATTTATTATAATGAAAAGCTCTGGAGTCACATCTCATGAAACGCCACTGCAGACTGTACTCTTCCATTTCATGGCAAACAGCAGATGGTCAGACGTGCCTGAGTCTCCACTGATGGATTTCCAAAAAACTAATGCAACTCCACTGGGGGAGCACAAAAGGAGTCAACAGCTTGCAAAACCAAACACATCTGGAGAAAAGTTAATGGTCCGTTTCAGGAGTCCTTTTCCACAGAGAAAAAACACAAAGGAAAAACAGGTATCAGGAATATCTTGTTTCGCTGCAATGAAATTATTCTCCATACGTACAAACTGGTATTGCCAGTTTAGACAGTCTAATGTTGTGTTTGCTGATCTCCCTAGCATTAACAGTATCACCTGTTGTGTACAATATGACATTAGCTGTTCTTTTAAATTTACTTTTTTATTGTAGTTCTGTAACAATGGACTCTATCAGTTCTGTTCACCTCCCATCATGTTCCATTAGTAAATCCCCTCAGAATACCCAATTCTGTGAATTTTCTCCATGTATCTTGATGTGATTACGCTTGACTGCTTGTTTCTAAATGTTCACCACAGTTTATTTCATCTATCTGGCCTTGTTTGTTTCTTTGGGTTAAGTAAAAATAGCTTCTAATTTCATCGGTTGCTCAATGAATTGTGAAAATCTTACTTACCTATTCCTCAGAAAATATGTATGTTTCCTCTGTCATTTTGGGGTTTTTGGTACAGTGAATTTCAGGGTCACTCAATTCTGTGATGATCAGTGAATGCTTATTAAGAAATTTTCTCCTAGTGTCTATACACTCCTGCTGTGAATTTAAAGAAAAATCTAACATTTAAAAATAGATTATATACAAATAAAGGGAATATTATCTGCATTTGTTTTATGGATGTGATTCACAAAAGGAATGCTGTTTTGAGTTTGGACTCTTTATTATAATAAGAACACTCTGAATTCCAGTCCTCCTGTCTTTCCTCCAAAGTGTTTAAAACTGCCGTAGTCCAGCTGTATCTGCAGACTTTCTCAATATATTCTTTATCCTACCATCCAGGCCAAGAGTTTCAAGAATTAATGAAATTCTTGAACAGAAGGATGTCCTAGACAGACTTATGCAGTATTCCTGAAATGACCTCCCAGATTGAGAGCACACCATTGAGTATCACATTGTATTTCCCCACTGGATGATTACTTTATTTCATCTGGTCTATATTTCCTTAATTTGCAAATGAGAATGCAGAACAGTGACAAAAGTCCTATTGAAGCCAGTATATCATATAACCTGTTTCTCCCTACCAGAAGAGAAAACTACATTGGCTTCCACTATTTGATCTTGACAAATCTACATTGGATACTTTCATCAGCATTGTTATCCCATAGATGGTCACAAAATTGATTGTTCTAGTACTTTAACCAATACTGATATTAGCTTGACACACTTATAATTCTCCAAGTCCTTCGCTGCTCCTTTTCAAGATATGTGCCCTATTTGCCTTATCCTTTCCAGATTTGAATTGATAATCTCTACTGATTCCAAGCTTGTTCAGGATTTCTTCAACAAACCAAACAGTTTCACCAGTCTTCGCAACCTGTAGTCATACAGCATATACACATACTTTATATTCCTTTGTGTTATGGTCTGTTTACTCTTGTAAAGAAAAGTTCATTAACCAAGTGATAATAAAAGGCTCTTTGAGAGAATTTTATCCTTTTCTGCACCCATGAGTATTTAACTACCTCTTCCCTTTACAGAATAGACCTATCTGTTCCTTTCTCTTCCAATACAATGTCTGTTTCTCGATTAATTGTGCATCATTTACTCTCAAGTTTAGTCTTTTTAATTTTGTCCTTTTAAACCTGTGCTTGCTTGTCCACTAAACAATGGCAGATGCAGCCATATTTCTCCCTTTTTGTGTTACCCATGTTTTTTTCTCTGCAGCAGGTCAGTTTGCCATTCAGATTTCAAAAAAGTTTCTTTCACCAATTACTTTCTCTCATGTATTCCTTGAAATGATTGCTCTAAAACCCCACTGACCAGTTCCTTGCATTCATACAAGTCTCCTTTCGGGAACGTAAGAACAGCTGAATTCTGTTCTATATTGAAGTACTCCCAATTTCTAATGGCGGCTTTTTTTTACAACCACCTTTGTACTCTTACTTCTGCATGCCTGGTTATGACTACTAAATATGCAAATCTAAACAGTTTCTTCTTGCTATTTAGTAATTTCTGTTCCCTAAGTCATTTTCATTTTCTTCCATGGTATTGTTATTCCCATTAGTTCTCTGATACAACATACTAGCAAATGCTGTATCAAACTAGCACCTCCTACTAGTTTTTGTCTAATTATCTCCTACATAAGACTCCAGCCACTGATTCAGAATAGTATCAGATTAATTCACGATCATGTGTTGGAAGGAAACAAATTAAGTAAGAGAAGAAATTATGTTATCCCCTATCTCAAGCAATCACAGGTGATTCCAGCCAAAAGGCAATAGACCTATATAGTCTGTGGGTTACTTATGCATTATGCTAGAAATTAGTGAACAATTGCATGATCGATAGGTAAGATGCTCTGGTGTGGTGTCTGACATAGGCAGTAATTCTTGTGTCCACCTGCTTGTATTTGTGTGAAGTGAGGATTAATTTGGTAGGTTGAGTGAAAACTGAGCTGATTCATGAGTGATCAGGTGGGTTTGCTTCAGGGGCGGCAGTGCTATGAAGAAGTTAGGCAGCAAGGTTCGGGCAGTAAGCTTTCTGGTTTTGCTCTGACAACACACATCTCATAATGGCCAAAGGAAGTCAACTGTGGCAACTTGCTCAGGACTACTGCAAATTTCAGCTGTATTAAGCCAGGTTAGAACTTCACTTAGCAGTGTATTTGCTGAAAAATCCATATGTGTGTGTGTATATATATATATATATATGTCTTCAGCAAGACTAGTTTGAACATTGGCAGCACCCAAGTTTTACCTCACCTCCAAGATAGGCCAGTTGGCAAAAGCTTAAAACAATACTTGTCTCTCTCTAAGGGTTTCTGGGTTCTACTAATACTAAGAGGATGAATGCAAGTTTTTACACCTTTTTGTTTTGTCTTTATGCTACATAAATCATACGTGTCCAGTGTAACAGGGAAGAATGTACAGACTTGTGCGCCAATATTACAAAGGTAAACATATAGTCTTAACCACCTTACACATGTAAGTTCATACTATACAGACCCCATTTCTCTTCTTGTGGATGATTTCCTCCTTTATTACCTATAAAATTGCCTACTTTACAATAATACATAGCAAATGCTAAAATGCTGCCATGATGAGATGATAGTATTTTATGCTCCTTTTGCTGCGATGCATAACACATCATACAGGGTAATAGAAAATTACTCCTTTAAGGACCTAATCTTCATATAAAATGTAGCAATAGAGAAGAATTGTCTATTTCACCATTTCTTAAATGTGAATAGAAAAAGGACATTCAGAGTTTTTAATTTCTTTCTGCCTAAACACTGTCAATCACTCCTGCTATGCAACACTTAAAGGCTGTCAGTAATGTCTTTTAGAATAGCCTGATCTTTTAGAAGTCTCCCTGCAGTATTTACTGATTATAAAAATAATACAGCTGCATGCCATGCATCACATGGCATGGAGTGTGTATTCTTTAAAACAGATTCATTCAGTCATTGTGCAATAGTGTCTGCAATGGATGAATTCCTTTCTACTGGCATCATCTGCATCTGCATGAAATCACTAAGATAATAAAATAATTAGTCAATATTGAAACTTAAGGCAAATAAACCTATTAGATACAATACCAAAGATTTATTTGACTCATTGTTTCTCCATTTTTTCCGGCTCGATGGGATACCAGACAGAATAAGGCAGGTACAACTTCTCACAGTAAACACACAGCCAGACACACAACATAAAAATAAAACCCTCTTTCCATTAGTGAGCCTTAAGCTTGTTAGAAATCAATTCCATTAATAGGGGAGGAGAAACCCATTACACTGCTCTGCTTTTCTTCTCAGTAGATCTGTATCATATGCAGTGTGTTGTCCTTCAAAACAGGGCAGCCATTCTGTTTCTGTAGGCAGGATTGCAAAGACCATGCTGATGCCACAGGTGGATTGTAGTTCCTTCAGGAGTGTTAGACCCACATATTTGGCAGAACTCATTCATTCACAGGTTTCCATTTATGTTATTAGCATTTTCCCAGGGTCTGTTCCCATGTGCCCCAGCTAACGCAAATGGCAGTACAGTGAGTTGGTAGTAGCTTTGGCCTGTGGAAAGAATCCTTCCCCTGGTCATTAACATTTGTCAGGTGTAAATTTAGAAGGAATCTGATAACTCCAGCATATTTTTACAACACAGTCTGAGTATGAATCTTACAGGTCATACCCACTTCTGTTGAAGAGCTATTTTTTCCTTCCAGTAGCCAAGAGTGTGTTTGGGGATTTTAGGTAATTAAGTAACTCATGGATGTGCCATCTTCTGTATCTTCTGCTTAGCGTCTGTCCTGAGGAGTAGACACATGTGACATGGCCCTTTCAGAAAAAAATCCTGTCATAGGTGCTAATTCCATGTTAAATCAAACCAGTTCAAACGAAATTATTTAATGTGTGGGAAGATGCTTGCCCTCTCTTCTTTTTCCGCCCCTGGACCACTATGTTCTTTTCAATCTTCTCCCTGTGTCCTTGATTTTGACATTTACCACAGTCATATGGTCAATTTTATACAATTACAACTCAAGAAATGTAACTCACTTTGAAAGCCCAAACATACTTGTCAGTTTTCTCATTCACAATGACCTACACAAGCATATTTGTGGCATAGTGTTCTAGTAACAAAACTTTCAGTATTATCTGTGATCTGAGAAGAACGTTAATGCCTGCATGCTAATGCATTTCATCTGCTCTTCCCATGGGAACTTCAAGGCCTGTTTTTCCTTCACTCAAGAGACGTCCCCATTCAATGTTTGCCACTGAACTAGGTAGATTGTGTAACATCAGCAAATGCTAAGAAGTAAATTTTTTATGCCACCAGTAGATAAGAGGGCAAGGGTCTGGCATGAAGAAGGACAGAGATCTCAGTGAAATATACACAGGAAATATTTTCCCAAAGCCTGAGAGAGCAGACAGAAAACACAGTAAACTGCACTGAAACTTGGACAGTTAGGCACAGATAAAATTAGAGGACAAAATATGAAAAGGACATTAAAAAAATGAACAGTTCCATTTTCTCTGTACACAGTTCTCAGCAGTGAAAATAATTAAGCCCTTCCTGCTCAAGGTAAGAATTGTCTATAGTCCTAGCAATGAAAATATTGTGTATTTTCATACTTTTATCTGTATCCACAGTATCAAATTTTATTCTCTTTAGATCACAGCTGAGTAAACTCTCCCATTGCCACAAAATTCTCATATGCATTAACAGAAATGAGATTCTAAACATTTTTCCTTTATTTGACTGAAATTCATAGCTGAAACATGTTGATGATTTCTTCACCTCTATTTTATTGAACCTGATCTCTCCTGTGTTGTTCACTGGCAGACAATCATAAAATTACAGAGCCAGATTAGGTTATCCTTTGAAAACAGATCTTTCTTTTGATTTCCCTCTGCTTTGCTGCTACAACTGTGGAAACTTTTCCCCAGTGTTTCTGTTCTAAACACTTATCAAATTTTTATTACCTTCAAAATCCAGTCACCTTTACACAACTACAATTTGGTAAATCTAAATCAACTTACGCCCTCAAAGGTATTGGTCCATTTTCTTGCTCATAAAGCCCCATAACAAACATGCTGTAGCACAATTCTCTATGAACAGAGTTTTCTGTGTATCTATAACCTGACTATCTAGACAGTTCGAAAATACAGAGTCCACAATGTCTCAAAAAAAGTTATATATCTTCTGTTCTGGCTTAAGGAAAATAAAAAAATCCTGACCTTGGCATTAAGCCTGGCTAAAGTGGCACAGTCTTCTCGATCCAACAAATTCTTATCTCTTGTAACAAAAAACAGTTTTTCAACATTTAGACATCTGTTATGATTCATGAGGTCAGGAGCTGCTTAGAGTAATAGCAAGCTCCCTGGGAAAGTCCTATGGAATGCAAAAGTGAATAAACCAAGGAAGAAGTTAAAAAATCAGATTGCAGAAATTACTCAAACAGGCTATGATTTGTACTCAAGAAAGACATCCCTCCAAAAGGATTTTATTCAAATAATTGTACGCTGTTGGATGATCATTAAAAACCTCTATGGTGCAATCATTTTTCTGTCAAGCTCTGTTAATATTTCCCCTATAAATCTTACTTCTGCAAAAGTGAATAGCATCTGACATTAGGAGACGTTAATTTGATATAAACTTTTTTAAAAAAAGAAATAAGAGGAGTTTAAATGTACCTGGACAGTTGAATATGTACAAATGTTAGCAGAAAGGGCACTGTTTTCCATAATGCCAGGAAATTTTAAAAATTCTATTATTGCAAGATTTTATTCTTTTTTTATACCTCAGGTCTCACATGTACTAGAAAACAGGTTCTCAGTTTGGGACGTGCAAGCAGGTTGAGGAGTATTAAGAACACTTTTTCTTAACAGCTAGATGAAGATGTTGAAACTGGGGCCAAGTATACTTGAGAACAAATCATGTAACAGTGTGAGGATAACAGCACTAACACAGTTTCCTTGGCCAAACTTTAAGAAATTTTATAATTCTATTCTATTCTGTTCTGTCCTGTTCTGTTCTGTTCCATTTCATTCTATCTAATATTGCCTTTTAATTATTTTCATCCAGAGAAATCCCACTGACAATCTATCGCCATATAACTGTTTTAAAAGAAAACATATCAAAAGTGGTATCTACCAAGGGCACATCTATCTCACAAAAAAACTGAATCTGGAAAAAGTGTTCTACAGAAAGCCTCCAGGCAGATGTTAACTTTTACCGGAAACACCAAAGCTCTATTTGCTGACTGACCAATTTACCTAGTAGTTACAGCTTATAATGATGTAAAAAACAACTGTAACACAAGGGTAGCACCAGGATGCCATTTTTTTTATAATTTCACCTTGGAGAGGAGCTGTGAATAAGTCAGGAAAAGCAGATACAGACTTTCTAGGAGCTTTTGTACTCACTATGGCAATGATTCCTTTGGGAATCAGTGTGTGGTGCCCATATGGGACAATTAGATCAAACACATCCAGCAATCATCTGTGTCACATTCCCTAATTTTGTAAAAAAGTAATAGAAATGATGCAGACCCAGTGCTGGAAAAAGTGGAGAACAGGGAGAGGAAGCTGAAGAGGAAATAGCCAAAAAGGAAATATCTTCCTTTTATGGACAAATCCACTTTTGTCACATTATATCATGTGCATGTAATTTGCAGATTCTGGTGGCATGTCTCATGCTCTATGTACCACACACTAAAGCTTTGGGCTGGTCCTGCTTCTTGTTAAACAGGTCCCAAAATGCCAAGAAAGGATGAAACATCAATAGAACACCAAATCCAGTGTAATTATTTGTAAGTGCCAAAGATAGCATTTGGTGGTTTTGCTGCATGCTCTTGCATGCAGCATAAAAAAAATCTCTTGATTAATTTTGCATGTAAGGTAGTACCTTTATCGGAGGAGGAATAAAATTTTAACTGTAAGTTAGTCTCTTTTTTGGAGGAGAAATAAAGTCTGGCAAATTTTCTCACAGAAGAGGTATAATCAACAGCCCACCTCCCGCCCAGATCTTGTTAGCATGGTGAAGGGACAGGGACTGCCTCTGAGCATAGGATCTGATACAATTGCACTGGTTACACCTGCCTAAAGCCAGGCTTAGACTTAGGTAGTGGGGAGAAAGCCTCAAACCATTACAGTGAATTAAGTCTGAATTAAGCTGTGCCTGCTTAAAGCACAGATTTAACAGGAAGACAAGGGGGGTGTACATTCTTTTTTCTGTAACCACCCAAAGTTGCCTAATATGGTAAAATATATCTTAAGGGTAATGCAGTAGCTGACATTCAGTAGAATACAAATTCCATCAGCAGCCTTTGAATGAGTAAGTTTGAATAACTTCATTTTCTGTATTTCAGATTTTCCTGCCTATGGAAGAAAGGGAATGATTATCTTTCCAACACTAATAGATTTCAATACTTTTTTTTTCATTTCAAATAAATAGAAGCTGCTGTGGAAAAATCATTAATAATTATTATCAAAACCTGATCTCAAATTCACCATGAAATTCAAAGAATTCCTTCTTTTGCCTGTTGTGCTAAAGGTTATACAGAACTGAACAACTCTTCAGATATCACGATGCAGACATTCTAACTGGATTTTTTCTGAAGCTAGGTAGAAGGCATGCTTCAAATTACTATTAGCATTTATTCACAAGAAAACCTAAAAACCAGAAGAATAAATATTGTTTAGCACTGCTACACTTAAAATTTATCCCTATCTATGACAAATGAAGTCTTTAAACATTATTATGTGTAGCCATGTATGGCATTTTCAGTATTTCTTACTGCTTATTCTCATACCCTGGTTTTCCTTCTTGAGTATCTTTTGGGCTCAGCAACTGCAATGCAGTTGTTACCATTCTGTGAAAACTTTGCTAGGACTGGATATAATGTGGATGGATTTGCTTAAGACATTGTCTAATACTAATACTGTAATAGTAATATCTAATACTAAACAATCTTGAAAGTATTATAAGATAAGATGTAACTAGGATCACTTCCAAAAAATTGTCAGTGGAACCAGACGTCTATCATTGTTGGAAAAGGCCACTGCTGGGTACATTTAGAATGTGGTTTCATATTACTTTAATCCCAAAATAAATGCAGGTTGCTACTGAAGGAGGTGATTTACATCATCCACATAACCCTCATCATCACATTCACAGCACACACAGACATATGTTTGGTCATTTGATGAATCAGAACAGGAAGCTGATCCAGCTGAAAATTAATTTTTTAAGTTATTTGTTTATTTTGCTCTTACCAGCTGGATTGCTTCCCAGGTCCACCTCACTCACCTCAACATTAAGATCTGCACAAGAAAAGGACTAGGAACAAGTGGCTGCAGGTAGAGAAAGGGCATTTAGGTCAGATTAAAGCAACTGTGAAACAATCACCTCAGAGCACAACTGTCAGTGGTTGTGCTTCTTTATTAGGGTGCTGGCTAACACTTTGCAAATCTGTCCCTTTTTAAAAGCAAATTATAATCTAACATATTAGATTTGCTCAAAAGGAACTCTGGATGAATCAAATTCTTGAATCAAACTCTCTTGTCTTGAGATAAGAGTTTATCTTGACTACCTAAGACATTCAAAATACAATATGTCTGTGCTAGATTTTTAAAATTCTATTTTAAAGATATGAAATAATGTGTATAAAAAAACAAACAAAAAATCCCAATTTTAACTGGAGGTAGATATGCACAGAGAAGAGAACCAATATAAAAATACCCTGTGATCCTTTTCTATCACAGACCATTACAATAATAAAATAGTTTGTAACAGGTGTTTTAGATGAATCACACAGAACTTAATTGGTAATCTGTAAGTGTCAAGAAAAGCTGTGATTTATATGGGTTATCAGAGTACAGCCTATGATATCAGCACAGGGAAATCTTAATCTTAGCTATTAGCTTTAAACATAACCATCTAATCTTTAGATACCAGATTGCAAAATAACAAGGACAATATTTTTTCATTGGAAAATATTTTACTCCTGTATACTACTGCCAAGTAGGCCAAATAAGATTGCATTTCTAAAGCCAAAGTAAAAATCATGTTTACTGGCCTACCATTTTCTGAGCCTCTGAAGATGAGCATTTTCAGATTTTCCCCTACTGCTCACCAAACTATAAAAAGGCCTGCAGAGACACTTAAATTAGTTGACCTCTTGGTTTTGTCTGTTTTGTGAGGTAACTTACTGACTCAAGTTAATTCAGTTAAATAATAATTAAAATAGGTCAAGCATATCTCTACATAACCTGCTTCAGTTTACCCTACTGCAACATTTTACATATGTGGACAACCCAAAGGGATCTCAGTTTGTAAAGGGTGCCTCCTGTTCAACATGCAAGGACAAAATGGGAGACTTCTGTAACTGGAAGAACCAAGGTTGCTGCAGTCTGAGCTAAGGAATCATGACTCAATTATTTGAAGGGATAGGCACAAATTGGAAATTGAAATACATATGCAAGCGTATAGACAAGACTATGCAATGTTGTATAAGTGAGTTGGCGGGAAAGGTCAATGTTTTTGTAGAGGTTATAATTTTCAGGAGACACGCTCTTGTATATCATGTCCACTGCTTACACCGAGCTAGGCAAATCTATTGCTAAATGCACTCCCATTTGTAGAAAATCCCTTGTTCATGGTATTAAATATTCTCAACTGAAGAATTTTGGATGAGGGCTCTCTCTCTTGGGCACCTTTTGCATCTTCTTGAAGAGAAGTGTGCAAAGACAGAATGATCAGTTCAGTAATGGAGGAAATTCTATCAGAATGTATTCTAATAAATTTTGAGTAGAACAGGTTGATAAATCAAAAAGAGGAAAATTCCTCAGAACTATTTGTAAAGAGGGGAAATTTTAACAGATGACATGACAATCCTCTCATATAATTTCATAGCAATTTTAGTGGAAGAGACAAATTCAGCAATTTTTATTTTGCTTATACATCTTGCCAAAGAGACAAGTGATGTAAATATTCATCATCATTTTCAATATTCAGTAAAAATCCTCACAAGAGCCCTCTTCAACAGTTTTTTACATGCAGATAGCTCAGCCTTGCTGTAGCCTGACCCCACCTCAGTTAGGAAAAATTATCTTCTCAATCTGGGTATTTCTTTATGGCTGTTAATGAAGTGTGGCTTAAGCACAGGACTCTTAAAATAGCAACCTCTGAGTTTAAAGCATGTTACTACCTTTTGAAAGTAAAAAAAAAACCACCTCATTTCTTCAAAAAGTAAGTCTTCTTTCAGGGCAGCTTTGCAGAAAGATTTACAGAAAACTACTGCAATGGACCACAGATTGCAGTTCTTTACCATTTTGTGTTGTTTCAATACTGATAAAAGAACATAGCTCCTTCAGCGTTGGATGCGTATGATCTACCAATTTTGTTAGTCTGAGATCTAAATTCTGCTTTCATTGTACAAGGTCATGTTCATTGAAGTGACATAAAGAAAAGGCTAGTAAGTCTCTCCTGTGCCTATTGGTGCAACAGAGCTGCTCAGCTGTACTGGAAAAAAAAATGATTTAACTCCTTATCAGTCAAATATGACCTATGGAGAAATACATCTTTACTGAATGGACTGGAAAAAGGTAAACATTGCACCCATTTTTAAAAAAGGTAGAAATGAGAGTCCTGGGAACTAGCAACTTGCAACCTCATCTCTGTGCCTGGGAAGATCATGGAACAGATGCTCCTAGAAGCTATGCCAAGGCACAAGGAGGACAGGGAGGTGATTCGAGACAGCCAGCACGGCTTCACCAAGGGCAAGTCCTGCCTCAACAAACTAGTGGCCTTCTATCATGGACTGACTACATCAGAGGATAAAGGAAGAGCTACAGATGTCTCTGTCTGGAATTCTGTAAGGCCTTTGACATGGTCCCCCACAACATTCTTCTCTCTAAATTGGGGAGAGATGGATTTGATGGATGGACTGTTAGGTGCATAAGGAATTGGTTGAATGGTCACATCCAGAGGGTAGTGGTCAATGGCTCAATGTCCAGATGGAGATCTGTAATAAGCAATGTCCCTCAGGGGTCTGTACTGGGACCAGTACACTTTAATATCTTCAACAATGACATAGACAGTGGGATCAAGTGCACCCTCAGCAAGTTTGCAGATGACACCAAGCTGAGTGGTGCAGCTGACACACCTGAGAGACAGGATGCCATCCAGAAGAACCTGGATAAGCTCAAGGAATGGGCCCCTGTGAACATAATGAGGTTCAACAAGGCCAAGTGCAGGCTCCTGCACCTGGGTTGGGGCAACATCCAGTATCAGTACAGGCTGGGCAGGATGAAGGGATTGAGAGCAGCCCTGTCAGGAAAGACTTGGGGGTCCTGCTGGATGAAAAGCTGGACGTCAGCCAGCAATGTGCACTGACAGCCCAGAAGGCCAACCGTACCCTGGGCTGCATCCAAAAGAGTGTGCACAGCAGGCAGAGGGAGATGATTCTGCCCCTCTACTTTGCTCTGGTGAGATTCCACCTGGAGTCCTGCGACCAGCTCTGGAGCCCTCAGCACAGGAAAGACATGGACCTGTTGGAGTGGGTCGAGAGGAGGGCCACCAAAATGATCAGAGGGAGGAACACCTCTCCTATGAGGACAGGCTCAGAGTTGGGGCTATTTAGCCTGGAGAAGAGAAGGCCCCATGGAATCCTCACTGCAGCCTTCCAGTATTTAAAGGGGGCTTGTAAGAAAGATGGGGACAGACTTTTTAGTAGGATCTGTTGTGATAGGACAAGGGGTAACGGTTCTAAACTAAAAGAAGGTAGATTTAGACTAGATACAGGAAATGTTTCACAATGAGAGTGGTGAAACACTGGCCCAGGTTGCCCAGAGAGGTGGTAGATGCCCCATCCCCAGAAACATTTCCGGTCAGGTTGAACGGGGCTCTGAGCAACCCAATTTAGTTGAAGATGTCCCTGCTCATTGCAGGGGTGTTGGACTAGACGTCCTTTAAAGGTCTCTTCCAACCCAAACTATTGTATGATTCTACAATTCTACGATTCTGTGCTTCTGTGATTGTAAGTGCAAATTTTGTTCTGTAGCTTTTTGAAAAGGAAAAGATGGTTTGTAGTAACTCACACAGAAATCAACAGAAAGCAGATTAATCAGTGCTGTTGAGAATCCTACAATATATATCTTCTCTAAAAACTTGCACTCCTCTAATTAAACCTGTCATAATAAAACAATTTTCATAAAACAACAAAGGTGAAAAATACTTATTCATATGACATGCCCTTATGATCCTAAGTGTGTGATTTCGTATAATGACAATGGGACTGTACAGCCTGGAGAGGAGAAGACTTAGGGGGGATCTTACCAATGCATATAAATATCTGAAGGGAGAATGCAAAGAGGATGGAGTTAGGCTTTTTCCAGTGGTGCCCAGTGACAGGACAAGTGGTAATGGGCACAAAGAGAAACACAGGAGGCTCCCTCTGAACACCAGGAAACACCTTTTTACCGTGAGGGTGACTGAGCACTTGCACAGGTTGTCCAGAGTGGTTGTGGGGTTTCCCTCCTTGCAGATATTGAAACTGCACCCAAATACTGTGTTCAGTTTTGAGCCCATCACTCCAAGAGAGACACTGAGGTGCTGGAACACATCCAAAGAAAAGCAATAAAGTTGGTGAAGGGCCTAGAGCACAAGTCTTATGAGGAGCAGCTGAGGGAACTGGGACTGTTTAGCCTGGAGAAAAGGAGTCTGAGGAGAGACCTTATCGCTCTGTACAACTACCTGAAAGGAGATTGTAGCGAGGTGGCTCTCAGTCTCTTTTCCCAAGTAACAAGTGATAGGACAAGAGGAAACGACCTCAAGTTGTGCCAGGGGAGGTTTAGATTAGATATTAGGAAAAGCGTCGTCACCAAAAGACATGTAGACATGGCTCTTGGGGACATGGTTTAGTGGTGGACTTTGCAGTGTCAGGTTTACGGTTGGACTCGATGATCTTAGGAGTTTTTACCAACATAAATAATTCTATGATTCCATGATTCTATTCAAAAGCTCTCTGGATGTGTGTGAGGCAACTTGCTATAGGTGGCCTGCCTGAGCAGTGAGATTGGACAGAGTGGCTTCCAGAGGCTTCTTCCAACCTCAGCCATTCTCCAGTTCTGCAATTCTGTGATTCTATGCCAACTAATCCACTACTGAAATAGAATTTTCACGCATTGAATCATAAATACTAATTGTGTAATTATGCTTACTATACTTACAGGAACTTGATATTAAAATAGTATGAAGAAAACATGTGGAATAAAAGTCTTTAGCTCAGCTAGGAGAAATGAATGGTGTTCAAAGTCTAAAAGAGCTGTACACTTTATTGTTTACAGCTCTTTACCATGAGACCAGGTGAAATCTGCAGAACAAAAAGGAGCAAAATGCCATCAGATGAGGATGAAGAAGAGAAATCTGAACATGTTTAACAATGAAGCAACTACCTCTTGCTTTTCCCATTAATAAATAAGTTGGGATTGATACAGGGAAGCATTTATAATTAACTGATGTAAACTGACAGATCGTTGAGAGTTTCTCACACCAATTTTTGTTTTGGGTGGTTGCCATTTTTGCCAGTAACATCACCTATAGATTATTCTTCAAGTTATTTATTTCATTCTACAATACTTTTCTACGTCCTTCACAGTTACTTTGTCAGAAATCAGCAACATTGATGGAGTGTTTGGAAAATACGAACTCTGGTCCTCACAGATAATTTCTTAAAATGGAATAACAAAAAGGGCACTTCAATGCCAACACACCGGGACTGTAAGCAAACAGATGAGAGAGGATTTCTTTTTTAACTGTGACTTCATTAGCAAATCTGACCTTCAAAGGAGTTGTTAGATAACACATACAAGTCAAGACTGTAATACAAAATCAGGTTTGTTGTTATTCCAAAGAGTGTCTTCATAAGAATGTTTTGCCTGTATGTCTATTGCTCAGCGTGTTTTGTGGCCATAATGTAGTGCCTTAATTTAATTGCCTGAAAAGTCCACTCTGGAAATCAGAAATAAAAAGATCAAAAATATCAGAATTCATGTAAAGTCACAGCTCAACTCCAAGACAGTCCTCAAAATACTACTGTTGTTAAAGGCCTGCTCTTGTTGCTGCTCTGCAAGAGAGTGGAATATACAATTACAAGGATTTTGCTAAGCTAGTGTTTCCATATTTATAAAGCAAGGAAGGATGTTTGCTTTTGTTTTTATTAGGCTTCGTAGACCATATGTACAGCGTAATTCACATGGATGTCAGTAACAAAAAAGCCATAATGACCAAGTTCAGCTGTCAAGAGTTCAGTGAAAACCAGCAGTGAGACAAACTTGGTAGCCTTCTTACTACGCTTCATAATCCATACAGCCTGTATGTTCCAAAGAAAGAGGACTGTCACAGTTTAACCCCACCCAGCAACTAAGCCCCACACAGTCGCTCACTCGCTCCCCCCCGCCGTGGGTTGGGGGAGAGAATCGCAAGAGTAAAAGTGAGAAAACTCATGGTTTGAGGTAAAGGCAGTTTAACAGGTAAAGCAAAAGCCGCGCACGCAAGCAAAGCAAAAGAAGGAATTAATTCACCACTCCCCACGGGCAGGCAGGTGTTCAGCCATCTCCAGGGAAGCAGGGCTGCATCATGCGTAATGATTACTTGGGAACACAAATGCCATAACTCTGAACATCCCCCTTTTCCTTCTTCTTCCCCCAGCGTTATATGCTGAGCATGACGTCATATGCTATGGAATATCCCTTTGGTCAGTTGGGGTCAGCTGTCCCAGCTGTGTCCCCTCCCTCTCGCTGGTGGGGTGGCATGGTGTGAGAAGCAGAAAAAGCCTTAACTCTGTGCAAGCACTGCTCAGCAGCAAAGAAAACACCCCTGTATTATCAACACTGTATTCAGCACAAATCAAAAACATAGCCCCTGCTAGCCACTATGAAGAAAATTAACTCTATCCCAGACAAAACCAGCACACAGCCATACAGAGAAATTAGTATTTGTGACTGCATATTGCACTCCTTTTCCGCATCTACTGTCTTTTCTGTATGTTTAGACTTAAAGTTCTTAGTCTGGGGATTCTCATATTTCTTGCTAATGCTTTGAACTTATGGTGATCAGTCAGCTTCCTGCATGTCTCTCCAGAGCTATATAGCACACTTAACATGAGGAGAAGGAGCAACAGAGCTTCCCTTATGCTCCAAATCTCAAAAGTCTTTTTTATCTGTGACTCCAACTGCTTTTGCTCATAGCTTCTATTCAGGGTACACTAGCCTGGGAATGATCAAAAGATACAACCAGCTGCAAGAGCAGCTGTGGAAAAAACAAGGCTGCTTGTTTAAGAAAAGTGGCTGTACCCTTTTTCTGAGGTGTTTGTTATAATTTGTGGAATACATGACTTGCAGGCAGAAGAATCATGGTATTTTTGCCTCCTCTTCTATCAAATCCACAAGCAATTAATTGTATTGCACAGCTGTTTTTAATATCTCATCCCTGTACAGTTTTAGCATGACTTTGGTTATAAGGTACATAAAGGATATATGCACAGCTTTAAAAATAATAAGCAGCTTAAAAGCTAACACAGACATTGTCAATGGAGAGACACTACAGTAATATGCAATCCACATTCAAGATTTATATATACCTTATATTAATGACCTTTAGAGGGAAGGAAAGACAACTTTGAAACTGAAATCTTCAAACTAATAATCCTTGAAATTACTGAAGTCTTCAAAACTGTTTTCCAGACAAGAGTAAGAAATACTGTTCAGAAATACTTCCACACCTTCCCACATTTGTGGCAATAAACTTTCAGCTGCTCTTGATTCTGTATCTTCATTATTTGGCTCTTTGATTCCTTTAGCTGGAATCTGCAACACCACAGACGTAGTATTGTGACAAGCAGAATACTGTGTTATCCAGGAAGAAGTATGAGACTGCTCCAGAATGTAGGAATACATGAGGATAATGGATAGAGGGTGCCTTAACAATTAGCAATTATTATATGAAGCTCAAGATTTCACTCAGTGCTTCAGTGTCATTTAGGATTTGAAGCAAAATAGATTTCAATTGGTCTTAAAAAAGGAATTCCATTTCCATCACTAGGACATGAAATGTTTGACTACTTATCTCAGACTTCTGCAGAATTTATTTAACTTAGACAGGTGTGATTAACAATTAAAGCTCTTGCCTTCTATGTGTTCAAGAGTTTCTTTTATATCTTTACATTTAAACAAGTAGAAAATTGCCCTTGAGAATATGAGTTAATTATTTTCATTCAGCTACATCACTGTATCAGTAATTGTTTTCAAGTGAAACTAAATTATCTTCTCAGCATACCTTAAGTCACAGTAATCTGCACTTTTAGCATCTGTACTAGTTGGCCTAAACTGGATGGGTAGACAGAGAGCAGGCACCTGTTTTAGAATGACATTCATAAACACAGCTTGTACTCTGCCTGGTATATGTCTTTTGGGTTTCTGTCTCATCTCATAACACCTAACGAAGTTTCCTGCAATAATGCATATTGTCTGTGATTTTTAGTGTGCATTTGCACTTTTAGCTCATTTTTTTATTGCCTAGTTTGAGTGAGAAAATGCACTCACAGATGCCTTTTAAGAAGCAGGATCGATGCTTTCACGCAAGTAAATCCTGTGACAGAGCTGGCAACACTTTCTGTGCATTCGTATGCAAAGATTTTGCTGCAGTGAGCATCATCACTTCTGGTTGAGATTTGAGGGAAGGAGGCAAGCAGATTCATGTATCAGCTGGTCTTAGGATGCTCAGCCAGATGTCAAGGATCCAAGGTCATTCTGGATGGCTACTCTGAAAGGGGGAATAAGTGAACCTTACAAAGTGAGTTTGTTACTAGGCCTTCATTATGCCAGTGAACGATGTAGTCTCTCTTGTGTCACTGGATACCGTAAGTTTACTTAAGTGTGCCTGTGTACCAGTTACTGACGCCAGCCAGGAGAGAACAGCTCACTTCCACACTACTAAATTACCTTAGTCTCTAAAGCAGCACGGGCACATACAAAGTGGAAATGATAGTATATGTAGTATATCACAAACTGGACTTGGAAATTGGAACAGTGCAAGCTCACGTGGGCCAAAAATATACTAGGAACCACATTAAAAATTTCACAGCATGTACAATTGAATTTCAGTGCTCAGAAATATTCCCTTGCACTGTTCAATTCATTAGTGAGTTTCAAAAAGATGATTAATGATAGCAGTGAGGTTCTTTTGCCTGTTAGAACTTTCTGAGGTAGTTTGCTTGGTTAAGCACTGGTATAATCTACAGTGATGCAAGTGTCCGTGTATATGAAGTGTAATGGCTACATATAATTCCTGTTACAGAATAACAACCATTTAGACAAGGGATGCCTTAGGTAGTCATCACACTGAAGGAAAAATGGAATTGCTTGTTGTTTTTCTCTGCAAGAAAGAGATACATATAATTTCAACCCTTGCATGAGCAATTCCCCACCACTTCTGTGCAACAATAACAATAGTTGCATGGTAAACAGTATCAGGAGGTTTTTCCCAAAATTCCTGTTCACACTTGTCAAGAGTTCCAGAGACTCAACCGGTCTCTGATGCTGCAAAAGTTCTCTGGAGTTTCCTCAACATTTTCAGAAGATAGAAGAGAAAAAAAGACTAATCTGAAGCATCCTGAATTCTCAAAGAAATTCTGACAGAAAGAAAATGGCTGATATTAAAGAAGGCTAACTGACTTAAGTATGTCTTTACGATCCATGTCCTTGCTGTTTATCTAAAAGTTAAAAGTATTTGGGGCACTACGGCTAAAGCTGCATTTAAAAAAAAAAAAAAAAAAGTACCTTAGAGATTAAAAGTATGTACTCAGAATGGAAATTTTTATTCAATCCACCTTCTAGAATGTCTCCTTGTTTCATATGAGCGTGAGAATACTCAAACAAGGAAAAAGAAGAACAAATGAGCTTTCTAGCAGAAAAACTCAAGGAGACAGAATAACAAATAAAATACTGTCTTATTTCAGATGTTTTCAGTTTGGAAGTGTACAAGACTTCTCAGCCAATGAGAAAACTCTCTAAGAAAGATAAGCGTAACGTTTTATATAAATCCAGTTCAACCAAACAAATTAATGGTCTATCAGTGCATTTTTATTATCTTTTAAAATTTTACCTCGTACCTAAAGCTTCTCTTTTTCTCTTTTCCTTTTTGTTGTTGGGGGTTTGTTGGTTTTGGTTGGGGTTTTTTTTCTTACTGAAGGCGAACAGATTTCCCTATGTTTTCTGAGTTTCAAAGATTTCTATCAGGACTTGTTTAAATTTTGTGTGCTTAGCAGCTTTGCAGATCAGGCCATTCAGATTCTACTTCCTTTATTTGCAGCTGTGGCTCCTACGTATGATCCAAAGGAGAATGCAGATCAGTGATGTGGAACAAGACTTCAGAGAAAAGAGTTGAAGTGCCTCATTTATGTCTGTGGTTTTAACTCGGGAGTCAAACATAGACACTTGAAATACCAATACTTTCAATTACATTATATTCAGAGGTGAAAAATTAATCTGAAAGGACATTCCAGGGCTATGACAAAGCACAAGGGCTTGAGGGTGTTATGCCTCACTAAGAGCCCAGTTGCCGGTTTCAGAAATCAAAAGCAGTGTAGACGTTAAACCATTGTACACTTGCCACTTGAGGACTCCTGTCCTCCAGCTAAATGATCACAGTTAGCAGAGGGTAGAAACAGAAGAGTTAAGCTTTGGAGATACTTCAGATTCCTTCTACAGAAACTGCGGTTCTCTCACATGTTTCCAGTAGTCCTGGCAGCAAATGCATGGGCGTGGAGCAGGCTTCTGTGAAAGGCAAGCAAATTGCTGCCACTTCTGAAGAGGGGGAAAATAGCTTCCTTCCAGTCTTGCTCTGCTGCATGAAACTCCAGATCAAAAGCAAGGACTTCTAATTGAAGTTTTGGAAAAAGTACAAAGCACTGAATTGACCCTTTTTGCACAGAGGTAAATCTTACTTATATGTAGAAGCAGTTAAGTTAGGTTCGTGGATAACACCTGGAACAAAAAAGCCCCACTGTGCAGACATCCCAGTTGCAAAAAATAGCCATGGCAAGGTGAAGTATTAAAGAAGACAGTGCTGTGCTCTCATTCTGTTGCCTTTCTAAATTGTAAATGTAGGTTTACAGCTGACTTGCCTCTTCTAAAAAATAGAAAATTTTGCCGCTCTCTTTCACCATGCTTTGAGAAACCACTAGCTGTTACAATAAGTTTTGAGTAAAACCTCTCTTTGCAGGACAGGAACATGTTTTATAGAACCACCACCTTAGAATTCTTCCATACAGTAAGGAGGCTCAGTCAGGCAAGCCTAGGTATGAGGCATATTTCAGCCCAGCTAATTTTATTACTAGGCAGTGGAAAAATATCTTTCAGCAGGGGGCTAACAGGGTGGGTAATCTGTAATCTAGTAAGCAATAAGGGAGTCTGTGAATCTTAGAGCGGGTGGTAGATTTATGCTACAGTCTGTGTTCTTTTCATGGGATTTATTACCATATGTGCTGCTTCTATTTTACCATCCTTCTGTTTTGATTACTGATACAATTCTATTTGAATGCAAGAAGGATTACGGCTCAGTGTAATGAATCTTAGTCAGGTTCTAAAAGAGCAATAAGCAGTGCACTCATCCTTAATGTAAAGACGGTAGTAGATCAAAAGTTAAAATTACATGACCTTATCAAATTGATTTAGTCATTTCGTTTTGATATGCTGTACCCTGGGATTTGAATTCTCCAAAGAAGGGGTTAAAGGCCACCATAAGCCTTTAAGAACATTAATGCTAAATTAGCATTAATTACCATTAGTATCAGCATTTAGCTACACACTCAAATCCAAAAGGCACCTGGCAAATTCTGGAATCCTTTTTGGGCGGACTGCTAGACAGGTGTGTCCTCTGTGTCTCTTCATTCCAAGCTGCAGTACTATTATTCCTATTTTTCCTCCATTCCCTCATGCCCTTCTTGTCTGTTTCTTTCTTCACTTCAGGTAGTTGACTTCAACAGATGGAAGAGGAGCAGCCAAAAGGTACAAACATTCAGCCAAAGATGAAGTCAAATGTACCTTTATTTCCCTGAAGATGGTACAGGGTACAGGGCCTGTCACGAGGTTGCAGAATAAGAAAGAGAATTAGTATATCTCACTCAAAGTCAGGAATATTTTTTCAATAAAAGCAGCCCAGAAGAGATGTGTGATTTCAGTATCAATTCTAAAAGTTTGAGAAGAGACTGTTTGACATCCTATGTCTCAGTGTTCTCCCGCATACCTTTATAATGAGGAAAAGTATGGCCTACATCTAGCCCTTAAAAAACAGTTCTGGTTGCAGTGCTTGTTGTTGAGCTATATAGTGCCCTTGGCCAACCCATAATAATCATCATCTTCCCTGGTTTTCTTTTGGTTTAGTTTGGTTGAGGAAAAGGGGAATCCACCTTTGCAAGGGTCTGTTTTGGGTTTTTTCCTCCATCAATATTTTGGAGTGAAAGAGGTTCATTGCACATTATTGATGTCTCATCATGGTCTTTTTTATTCAGGGAAAAATTTGTGACTTCTGGACAGCGTAGGACAGCTAATAATCAAAGAGTTGTGTATTTATCTGTTCTGTTTGTTTAGTGTGACATAAATACTAAAGTTATGGCAGACATGCTGCAGAGGGCAATCACAGCCCACTCAAATTTCTATGTACTTTACACATGAAACCTGGCAGAGCCAATGAGAGTCTGCAAATCCCCACTCAGAGCATCCATTACTGACGCACATTACAGTTTCTATTTAAAATAAAGAGATACACTACATACCAAGAGGTGCCAAAAGAAGGGTTGTTCTTCAAGTTTCTTATATTTTTGAAATATAACACCTGAAAGCACTTGCCATGCCATAGGATAAATTTTGATAAAAATCAGTCAGAAACACAAGGCCTCACCTGAAGTTCAGTTATCTCCTCTCAAGGCACTTTATTAATAAAGGTAACTTTAAAAAAAATTACAATAGCAGAAATGGAAACCACATTTCACAGTGAAAGCCTACTGCAATGATGCTTGAGACACCATCGAGTATACATGTCTGCTCATACTCAGCACCATTCAGCAACAGTACTAACAATCATCATGTCAACTTTAAGGAAGCTAGCTCAGGAACCTTTGACAGTCTAGCCACAGTCACACAGCTCAGAGAAGATAGATTTAGCCTGGTAAATACCAGTTCTTAACTCAGTGCTGATTTGGGTGGACAGATCTTGGTTCTCAGGCCAGGTTTGGTATACCTCTATGGTTTAGATCAAGTCATAATCTTTAACAGCCTGTAGAAAAGCACCCCAGTATGACCTGGAGAGTATAATGAGTGAAAGATCCTGGCTGATCGAGGAGAGGGGACAAATGACTTTCTGAACCAGTTATGAAAAGGAGCAACTTGATTGCCAACCCTTATAACATCTTTGCATTGGAATGTAAGATTTTTATTTAACTGATACATGTGTGTGCAAATGCTTATTAACCATATATTCACACATTCATAATTTGTCTCAAATAATGGACTTCACTTTCTTAAACATTGCTCCCTTAGAGCTTTTAGAAACTACACAATTACTGTACTTTGGCAAACACATTGCTACCACATGACACTACTACTAACAGTGGGCTCCTGGGTCATAAACAAAGTTTGTAAGTTGACACACAAGTCAACATACAAAAGAAGGAATAACATCCACCTTCATCTTTTTAAGCTACTACAAGTTCTTTTCAAGGTAAATACCACTGGTAGTGAGCCAACACCTAACTATATCAAATATAAAATGTTGACTATGGAAACAGTAACAAAGAATGCACCAAAGATACTTTAGGTGAATGTCTAGAACAATGCATGCCAGAGCAAGGAAGGCTCTTTGGGGAAGAGTAATGGGGAAATAACACCTCTGCTGAAGTAAAACACTTATTTTTACTAGTAGTAGTTCCTCTTGGGTAAGATCTAATTATAAATATTGTGTTTCCCCATTTTTTTCAGTTGGTTTCAAGTGCTTTTGAAGCCTGCCAAAAGCATACACTAAATTATATTAATTCCCAGAAAAATCAGAGAAAAACCAATGTGCCAGTCATTTTGACTGTTCTGTTATTGCAAACCTGATGTCCTTTTGAAAACATATGAAAAGCTGAATATATGCTTTTTAGTCAATTTGCATTTAGTCAATTTGCATGGTCTCCTCCACCATGCATTATTTTCCTTGGAAAAAATACCTCCAGAATACAAATAATACCAGGTGAACTCTGTATTTTGGAGGATATTTTTGGAGACAGTTTGATGGTGACACAATGGTGGGAGTTAGCATCCATGATTAAAGTGTCCTTGATATATGTCATGTTAAAAAAAGATATTTCATTAGACAATTATTTAAAAGTTAATTAACCTTGGGGTGGCCCATGTAGAAGATGCTTTTTGCATCTTCTAAATTCCTGTCATTGACGAAAGTACTGTTGTGGGTGAAGATGAAGTAAGTATTGCAACATGTCTGAATAAAGTCTCTGTCTCAGTCTTGCTCTTGCAATTACCTAAGTCATTTATATCATGATATTGGGACGTTGTCTGTAGTCTAATAACATCTCTTTTTAAAGAAGGTCAGCCTTCTGAAACACTGCTCTCTTTTTTTCTGATCACACCAGTCAGTCTAAGCCAAGGTACTAACCCTCCTTAGAAACCTGTTCCCCCAAACTGAGGGAACTGTCTCAAACAAAAAAAATCCTAAAAATTACACTTGCTGGCAAGACACTTCCAAACACTCCGTCTGTCAGAAATACTCCTGCATATATTTAATATCATATTGTCCTTCAAACCCTGTATCTATATAAACAATTCACAAGAACTGACTTCCGTAATTCTTTATCAAAATCATCACAGCAGCTAGAGATAAAAATAGCTAGTGGGTCACCCACCAATCATCTCCCTGCCAATGTTTAAGTTTGCTCTTGTGGATGTTACATGTTGACCAGACTATGACATAGCACAGAAATTTTCATGCTAATTTTTGTGTTCTTTTGAGAGTGCCAGTGCATGCAGTCTTTGCCATCCCTTAATACTTCATTTTTAACGTTTTTCACTGCTAACAACTTCAATCTCCTTTATCTTTTGAAATTTTAATTCTCTGTTAAGATCTGAATCACATGTATTCTGTCAAGAAAAGAAATTAAGATGAAATCATTACTTAGTAACACCTCCCTGTCAGAGGAGAATACAAATTTGGCTGATGTTATCAAATTGCTAATTCCAAGCTTTATTTTCAGTCTGCAACAGACTATTAAAATAAGAGTCACAGGTGTCTATCCCTTGATTTAATGCTTCTATTTTATTAGATTACAACACCTATAGGATATTGCTCATTGATGGTTCCCATCTTGAGATGGGATTGTTAGGAGAAACTGTCTCAATAAGGTACCAAGCACAGTAGGCCTCCCTCAGCTGTGGCTACTGTGAAATAACTGTAATATTTTGCAATTAATTATGGTGAGCAAGATGTTTGCATATCCTCACTTTGAACGTTATTACTAGATATCCTTAAAGTAGCTCCTAATGACCAAAGCCATGCTGAGTTCTGTTGTGGCAGTGTTGAACAAATATATACTAAGCAATTAATCAATGTTGAGAATTTTCAGATGGATTTGCTGTGGGTGTTCCTTATTCTTTGTATTGAATTCTAGAAGTATTTCCATGTATTACATGAGTAATTTATAATACAGTTCATAATACAGTTTTCATATATTGAGAAAATGTTATCAAAACAAAGTAACCCCCCTTCAAAGAAAAATATCCTTTCACTACCCATCCCAATGACAACACTCTAGGTAAACACGACCTTGGCATTTGGCATGACCTAAAGATCAACAACAGTAAGCCTTCTTACTTCACCCAAGTTTCAACCAATCTGTATATATTACAGATTGGATTATTTACCAGAATGCCACTGGGCATGTTTTAGGTTGTGATTTTGTATTGCCTACTGTTAATAAACTTTGTAAGAGTATGCTTTCTGAAACTACATATTATTCTATAATTTCCTTTTATCTTGTGCTTTGATCTAAAATGGCATCCTAGAATGTTGCTAACCCATAAATTAAAATGTTATTTGAATCATTAACAAGGCACATTGAATGATACTGTTCCTAACATTGACTTTTTGTTGAATCCTGAAAATTACCTCCCCACAACCAGTTTGAGTAATTTTTCTTTAGCTCTTAATAACCAAGCCCATTAATTTTGTTTCTCATCTAGAGGCACAAGAGGGCTGTTGCCCAGCAGCTCTATTTTTAATAGAACTGAAGATTAATTTCAGTAAATTATGAAAGGAAGGGAGGATACCAAACATAATCACAAGCTGGTTTGGGTCAGTTTAATTACAGGGTTGTTATTCAGGCCAGTCCACTTTGTCTGTATTTCATCTCTATTCATCCTTCTCTGTTTCCAGTAAAAACTGAGAGAAACCAATAGCTAAATACTTCAGCTCAGTCCACACCTTTCTTAGAGCTCATTACACCTAGAGATCAATGACTGCTTGCAAAATGTTGACGGCTCATGGATAGGGCAACCTGCCTTTCCCATTCATTCCCAGTAATGTACTTCAGGAAAATCTTTAGAATCATTAAGAACAAACATTCTGCAAAAACATCTACAGATTTTTACCTTGTTACTTGCTCAGAACATACTGACTGAAATGAGATTCACAATGTTCCAGGCACTACCATTGAATTAATTCTGATTACATAGGTTGGCTTTTATGAGTTGTTTGTTTTTAGCATTTGTTTACATAATTTCCACAGTTAGTGGTGAATTTTTTGTTAACCAATAAGCATTTCAGCAAGAGGATGTATCATTTCAGTTTACACTCTAATGAATTGATATGAAAAATTACATGTTCCAGAAATTAAATAAATTTCCCTATTAAAGAATTAAGCTCGCTTCATCAATACTTGATTCGTAGCAATCGTGAAGATAAATATCACCACCATTAATTAAAATTATTCCCTCAGTAACATCTCACGCTTCTAGTCAGCTAACCATTATTTCTGTATTCTTACCTCCTAAATTCCTCAAGCTTTTTGCTAACAAGAATTGCATCCATTTCAAGATTGTGCTTTCTGTTTAGACAGTTTACATATTTTGCTTTGTGTTACACATCTCACAAGCTTTGTGCTTGTGCCTCTGCCGGCGCTCTGGTGCTGCCCACCCACCCTTTGGGCTGCAGTCAGGGCATCCCTGATGGAGGGGTATTGACTGTGCAAATCTCTCCCTCTGCTGGTCATTCGAGCTTCTTGCTTTTACAGTTTACAAGCTCAGACCAGCATTTTACCGGATGGCTCTAACCTACGGCTTTATCTTTTCCTACCTGTTTGGCGGCCCACTGTCTGGAAGAGCAGTCAGCACTTTTGTTTTACATAAAGCAATCATCTCACATGTGTTTTTATTGTGAGCAGGAGATACTGTCCGCATGTTTCTGCTGAGCTCAGAAAATTAAGAGAGAGAGAGATTTAAAGGAAAGAGGAGAAACTTGGTAAACAAAAGGAGAAAAGCAGTGTCAGATAAAAAAATACTGAACACAAATAAGAAAAGGGTAGATGAAAAGCAGAACACAAGAATACGAGTACCTTGACAAGATAAGTGACACAAAACATTGCGAACGGGACAAAGAAAATGTTTTAAAACTATTACTACAGAAAAAAAATGCACAGGCTAAGCAGCTATCAAAAAGTACATTAAAAATGCAGTTAGGAGAAACATGGAAAATACAAAAAAAACAAAAGCAGACACTTCAAGATGGGTTCTGTGGTTACCCCAAGCATGTGCTTTCTACAAGGCAATGTGAGAAATTACGTCTCTTGTGTAGCACAGGACCATAACTGTGCAGGACCATCAGTTTAGATCAGGGCAGTACTGCTCCTGATCATTGACAGTTCAATCTCTTGGAAGACTATGGATAGCTGAAAATACAATTTTCCTGACATTTCTACTTTATTTTTAAAATGTTACCTTAAAAAGATGCCAAAGCACACATTTGATTTCTCAGGTTAGAAGACGTACGAACATGGTTATGGGCACGAGGCTGCTAATGACATCTAGTTGTTCCTTCCCTCAGACACAGAAATATTATCTTTAGCTCTTTCGGTCAGTGATGTGACACTTTAATGCCACACCAGAGGTGGATTGCTTCAGGAGATGCCTGTGTCCCAGGATCGTTCAGAAGCATCCAGAGCAGTGACAGATGTGCTGCCTACACACAGTGACTAATCAGGAACAGAAAACTGAAGGGCAAGTGTGTGCCTAGGAGGGACAACTCCAGTCCAAAATCTCTCCAGCCGTTCCCCCGGAGCTCTGCAAGCACTAGCCCAAGGAGGCTGCCACTGCCAACCTGACACGGGCAATACTCCAGGTGGGGAGTGGGATTCTCTGACCATCGCTTAGCTTCTGGGCACGTTCCCTGGTGGTGAGAACATGCAGAGCACAAAGGACTTTCTGACATCATTTAGATTCTTTTAGACACCTGTTCAGATGCTATAAAGACGTAATTTTTGCCAATGTTTTGAAGAAATCCCTGTTTTCAATATAATATGAAAATTATGTGCATTTCTATAGCCCCATTAACTGGACAGAGACTGTTCTAGCAAACTAAATTTGCTCGCGAAGTACTAACAGCTCTTACCACTTCACCTCACCTTACAATGGGTAAGAAGAATTACATATTTTTGTGGAACTATAGAAGGATTTTACTACTCATTATTGTACTCGGTATGCATGGCAAGGTTTTGGCAGCAGTGGGGGGCTGCAGGGCTGGCTTCTGTGAGAAGCTGCCAGAAGCTTCCCCTGTATCTGAAAGCCAGCCGGCTCCAAGATGGACCCACCGCTGGCCAAGGCCGAGCCCATCAGTGAAGGTAGTAGTGCCTCTGGGAGAACAGAGTTAAGAAGGGGAAAAATAACTGGCACATCAGCAACTGCAGCCGGAGAAGAGAGGAGTGA
>NW_010531275.1:25085-45013 GCF_000687285.1 Phaethon lepturus | reverse complement strand
TGTGTCTCACCGGCCTCCCCACGCCAGAGGGACTTTTGGAAAAATAAGAGAGTTTTATTTCTGTGTCTTCCTCCCAAATTTTTACCCCTGTGAACGCTGCTGCATTGCTACAAAGTGCTGCGGCGCCTCATCCCACCTCGCATCGCCCCAGCCCCGCGTTGCCCGCCCAGGAGATCGGTAGGATACGCCCCTGCGGCTTTTTTTGGAGGAACAAAAAAGCCAGTACGTGGTACAGAGGCATTTCCAGCACACGGTGAATAAAAGCTGCAGGCACCTTCCACATGCGCATCTCTGCCGTGGCCAGGGCTCACATCGGGTCCACAGCCATCGCCTCCTACCTCAGACCCCCCCCGCTGACATCATACTTTGGGGGGGACGGGACTGGACAGGACAGAGCATGGTGATGGCCATGCCCCGCCCACTGTGGGGCCATGTGGAAGAGAGGAGATGAGCGGGATGGGGACAAAACCAGCCCCAGGGCGGCCGGGAGGTGGACGCAGCCGGGGGAGCTCGGGAGCGATTGCTTGCACCCAGGAGCAGCGGAGCTGGAGGTAAAAGGAGGATTTTGCCGGTTGCTTTTGCGCTGTTCGGCTCCCAGGGAGCTGGAAGCTGTTCTGCTCTCCCCACAACCATGTCGCCCATCGGGTGTGGCCGGTCCCCGGGGGGTCCCCTCGGCTGCTCCCCCTCCCACCGCGGCCGGAAAAACCACACCTAAAAGGGAACGCTGCAGCACCGCGGCATGCGATGCAGCTGGGGGACTGCAACAGCATCGCTAAAAGCCGGAGCTTTTCAAATAGCTGTTTACATGCCACAAGCATTTAAGAAAAGGAAACTGTGAGTTGGATGGTTGTTGGGTCCCCGTTCCTCAGATGCTGTCCTCTCCTGCCCACGTTCACCGCCCTCCCTTCCGCTTGGTAGACATGGAAGGCAAACCTGCCTGCAACCTGAAGGAAATATTCATTGCTTGTAGGCACGGAGCATCTCCGAAGATGCAATTTTTTTTCTCAGGAGTGGGCAAAATAGGCCAAGAAGTTAAAAAAAAATGACCGGGGACCTAGGGGAGAGGCCAGGTGACAGGGATGCAGCCAGGCACAACCCAGCGCGGAAACAGGAGCTGTCGGATGTGAAACGGCTCCGCTGTGCTCCGGGGATGAGACGGACGGTAAGCTGGGACCTGTCCGGGGATACAGGCAGCAAAACAGAGTCAAATCCCATCGTTCAGCAAAATCCTTGAAGTTTGGCCGTTAGATACCACAAACCCAACAGAAGTGAGGGGGGTGGGTGTGGCAGCAGAGATAGGTCTTACCTACCTGGATGTGTGGGGAGAAAACAAGGAGAAAACGAGAAGCTACAGAACTGTGATCCCTCCGTGGATGAAATGTTATTTTAAGTCATAATAAAATAATTGCAAACGGTTTTTGGCTCGCTCTCAGGTTCTGGGGGCTTCTCTGTGTTGTATGATGCAGTTTGTGTGTCGCTTGGTTGTAGTGATTTGTTACAGAACAACGCAGCAGGCTCTGAACCTTGCTCTCCCCTCTTACCTTGCAGTCTCTGTACAAACAAAACCGAGCCAGAGGTGCCAGAAGAGGAGACAGTAAGAATAATCCAGGCAATTACAGACAGGAGCAGAGATAACTGAACTGGCGAGCGGTGGCTTCAGCCACCAGCGGTGGCTTCAGTCGTACAGAAAAGATGCCACGCAGGAAAGCAGCTCCTGAGCCAGGTGCGGTTCCCTGTAGTTTCTGGTCACTCCGTAGTTTCGTCTTCTACAAATCTGCCTTTGAACCCCTGACTCTCGTGACATCCGCCACATCCCAGAGCACATGGTGCCTCCCCTGGGGATTCCCTTTCCCCCCACAACTTGATGTTTGAGGTCCCTTACTTCATGCACTGAGGTACAGCCAGCGATTCATCCACATTGATCTTCCCCAACCTTCGGGATTCGGTAGGCTTTCCTCATAACAGCCTCCGCTAGCTGTGTATTTTTAGGCTGAAGGCATCTTAGTCTATTCAGGCCCTGGATTTCCTCTGCTGGTTTATCTCTCAGCCCCTCAACCTCGTCATGTCTTGCTACAGGAATTTCCTTTTATTCTTACTCCTGCTGTTGCAACTGGGCACCACCAGCATGTGTTTTCGCCCTGCTCTCTTGCCAAACACTGCTCCTCCGCTAATGTCAACAACTTGGTCTTCTGTAACTTGTTCCAGGCATCTTCTCCCCTCCCTAAATCGCATGCATGCCTCTTTGTTGCTGCTTGGATATAAAGCCAGGCCTTCCAATCGTTCCTGCTTTGCTCCTTAGATGTTTCCATTTGTGTGGCAGCACACAGATTTATTTTGTGTTTCCCCAAAGCATCTCTGGTCTGTTAGATGACTCTCTAATGACACCTCTTTCCTCTTCATAATTCAGACAGCACGTGCTGTGAAATGGGTAGGGGCATCCAACACGCCTCAAGAAATGCTTTCATTCACTACCCTCAATGAGAACCGGTTTTTTTTATATTTACATCTTTTGTCCCCGGGCTCAAAGTGCAATCCTAACAGCACCTGCCCTCGCTGCTGTAGAGAGGGTGTTTGTTAGCAGCTGAAGAGGTGCAACATAACCAGCTAGAGGAGGCTAAAATGCTGTGTCCCAGGAGTTTTGTGTAGACCCAAACTTCTAAGACCCTGGGAAAGAAACAAATACTTGGTTATGAGGCCAGAGGAGGGATTGCAGAAGTAACGTTGCCCTCAAAAGCACCATCTAGCAAATCAGGGCAGGATGAGTGCAGCTCCCTTGTAAACAACCTTGTAAAAACAGGAACTTTGAATCCCTTGATAGGGACGTGGCGCGTCTCTTCCCACTGCTTGTCGATGCCGAGGTGTACACATGGCGGGTGAAAGCCCTGGCAGGGACGGAGAAGCCTTCCTCCTCATGGCCACGCGCAGACGCCCGGGAGCGGAGCCGTGGACCACAGAAGGGGCCAGCAGGAGCTCAGGGGAAGTCCTTGAGGCTCACAGCAAGGGTGGCCAAGGGAGCTCCCACATGACATGCAGGGGTCCAGACATCCGAGCTGATGACATCCAAAGCAGAGAATGTCCCTTCCTCTCCCTCCTCCAGCCTTGAAACACCCCAGGCGCAGGACCCAGCAGCCCCAGCCCAAATCCCACCCATGCATCCAGCGCAAACAGAGGAGGAAACCCAAAGATATGCTGGTGAAATATCCCGGGGGATGGAATGGCATCCCTCACAGTTACGAGGTGAAGCCCAAGTCCAAACTTCCAGACCTGATTTCCTGGGAGCAGAGGGGGTGCCTCTATTTGCCGCCCAGCCAGACCTGCGGAAACACTCCCCCACTCTCCGATGAGCAGCAGGTGAGGTGACGCCCCTCTGCATCCCAGACTGAGCCGTGATGGATCGTCCCCAAACCCGCCATATCAGAAGAAAAACAGTCTCTGCCTTCCCTGCATGCTGAAGCACAAGAGCAGTCGTGGTGGCAGGCAGTGCTGGCAAGGAGGCTGTTTCCGAGGATGCGTGCTGAGGCCGAGGTGCGGACTTCCCACGCGGATGTACCTCTGGGGAATCCGTGGTGGGAGTACCGCTTGTGTACCGAGGCCCGGGTACAAACCTCGTGCCAGCAGCTTCCAGTGTCAAACAGCAAAATTTTGCTCCTGCAAGACACAGGTGCGGCTTAGGACCTCGAGCAGGCTGCATCCAAGTAAGAAAAAATTATTTCTGATACATTTCCCCTGGCCAGAGATGAGCTTTGCTCTGCTTCCAAATGTCATTTTTAGACCAGAAAGCCAGCAAGAAGCTACAGTACAGCAGCAGGGTATATGTACCATCGGTGGATCCAGTCAAAATTTAGCAGGGATTTCAATTTAGTTTTCGTTCCCCTGCAGAGCTATGAACACGCAAATGCATTATAGCGGGTGACGACATTACTACGTGGCTCAGTGCAACGGCTGCTGGCCAACCTTTCGGGGGACCCCCGCTCCGTGATAGCCTGGTCTTTGCCCAGCTCCTCCCTGGCCCAGCAGCAAACTCATCCACTAAGATAAATCATTGGCAAGCTGACCTGGCACGGGGAGAGGCTCAGCATGGGAGCCCGAGCAGCAAATACGCATGAGAGAGCAACTGCCCCTTTCCAGGCTGGTGGGCCGCTAGACGAGTCCCATCACGTCTATGCCCTGGGTATTTGCAGATTTGCCCATCTCCGTAGACTCAGCTTTCCCTTGGGGTCGGGCAGGAGCTGGCCGGACAGGGGTGTGCCGTACCTGCAGGCAGCTTCGGCGAGTCTCTGCTGCCGCACCTCGCTGTAGAGCTGGCAAGGACAGAGTGCAGCACCTCTTCGCCACCGAAAATGCGCCATTCCTAGCATGGACACAAAGCTTGGCCTGGACCTTCTCTCATGTCTTTTTCTTTTTTTTTTGGTCTCTGCAGGGTGGAAGTGGCTCCAGCGCAAGCCACCCCGGCGCCAAGGTGTCCCTTGCAGCATTGCAACAGCAGCGAAGAGAGTTCAGAAAATCTTAAACTGAATTAATAAAAACAAGTGAAACGCTATAAATCTAACGCGTGGTATTTCTGTCCTACAGCTGCAAGGTAGAGGTATAAAGATAGAATTTAGCTGAGAAAGCTGGTTATGGCACTCTGGAAGTGTTCAAAAAATGTGTGGACGTGGCACTTGGGGACATGGTTTAGGGAACATGGTGGCCCTGGATTAATGGTTGGACTTGATGATCTTGAAGGTCCTTTCCAACCTAGTGATCTGCGATTCTGTGATTCTATTTCGGCTCGTTAACTTTTGCTGGAGTTTCTCTCCCTGGAGATTACATGGGAGTGGGCGTTTTACTGAGCATTTGCCCACGTGCCTCTGCAAAATTGCTTAACCCACTCACGTTTGTCTGTACTCAGGGATGGGCCAACCTCTGTATTTTCCCCACCCAGCCTTCCCCCCAACCCCAAATGAGAGTCAAGGCTTTCAAGTCTGCTTTCAGTCCAGAAGCCGCTTTATTGCAATAAGTGCAAGGAAAACCACAGAGTCCCTTGGTGTTTCTCAGGGCAAAAGCTTCTCTTTCCTACCCTGGCTCTGAATTTTTGAGGTGCTGGCTGGCATCAAGGTTTTCTAGAAATAAAGGTGCCACGTACACCATAACCCCAATTCAGCAAAATGGTGAAGAGACCCGTATGTGGAAAACACTACTTTGTATTGCCTAACTTTTGCATAACTCGCCTTCCCCCCGAAAAGCCTGTTGTTATTTAAGAAGGCTGGAGGTTGCATCAGTGTCTGCAGAACTTCTGCTTGGTAATTCTAGATGTGTGAAATAGAGACACTGAACACCACTTACTTTCTTCAGCTCCACTTTTCTCTCATTTGGTGGGTTTTGTCCTTTAATCCTCTCAGAATGCTTGCCTCCTCTGCATTAAGAGTAATCTGAGTGTTGCCTTTAAAAGTTGGCCGTGGCAACAAGACGAAGTTAACCCTCTGGTTCCCCTCGCAATAGCTCTCATGTGCTGTGGAGGAATTAGTTACTGAGGGGCTAGAAACGAAACCCAAGTTCCCATCTGTCCTAGCCCACATGAACATGGCCTTTCAATAGCTGCTGGAAAAGCTTTAAGTTTCTTATAGAACTTTCCCAAAAAAGCTAAATTATTCCTGAAAACAGGAAATTGGCTTGAATACAAAAGCCTATAGAGAGAAATCATACTGAAACTCCTGTCTGTAAGGCCAAATTACTGTTGAAACATGCTGGCATAATTGCCCTGAGGGTTTAGAAAAAGTCAGGTTGAATAATATGGACAATATTTAAGAATCATGGAAGGGCATCTTCAGATTCCTGTAGTTTCAAGTCATTAAAAACTTGCCTAGTTCTCCAGAATCAAGGGCCACAGTTTATAACAAGTCTATTACTTAACAGATTTATTTTGCCAGCTGGGACCCTAAAGGGAGTGAAAAACCTTTTTAGCAGTCAGACCCCATATTTCTGAGCTACAGGATGCAAAGTCCTTCAGAGAATCTGGCTCTGTAATTATAATATACCCTAGCACGGGGAAGACCTTCTCGACTATTAAATTACTGGAGCATAACGAAGCAATGAATAATCCCAGAATACATGCCTTGTTGTGATCATCCCATATTATATTTCCGCCTCCTTTTGAAAAGCCCAATTCAGCGGGTAACTTATTTAAGTTCCTTCTGCCCGACAGCCAACCTCGTCAGAGCAGCCCAGGCACAGAGGAGGTGAGCAGAAAGAAACAGAAGCAAATTGGTGTAGCAAAGGGCACCTTGCAACTCAAAGCATGATGCTTATGTACCTTGGAAGACTCTGCTAGGTAAGAGTTTTTTGCTGCATGGCATTAATTCCCCAAATTGCGTTGGATCAAGCGTATCATTGTACGCATGGGTTTTAGGGTCATTTTGGCTCCTGGTGGTTAAGAGCTCCTTCCAGGACATAGCGCCTTACACTCAAGCACCCACTTTCCAAGTGAAAGCCACCCCAGGAGATGTGGGTTTTGCTCTGAGAAGCACCTTTAGGGGCCAGGAGGATCCCAGGCCCATGTTTAGACACCTGAACTGAGCCCACAACGTGACCAGGTGGGTGATGATGTGCCCCAGACAGTACCAATGAGCTCCCTGCGTTAAGAGTTGTATGGGAGCAGTCGGAAGCCATCTGGTCACATATCAGAACAAACTGCACGTTATCATTGGCATTATCGTCGCCCAAATGAAGGATTCTCTCTGTTTCTCATGCCTTCTCTCAGCATGGGAAACATCAGGATTTCTAACATCTCACCCTGAAAAAGGATGCTGCTTCCAAGTCAGCCACTTAAGTGTACCCTGTGGCCTCTCCCTCCCGGGCCTGCCTCTGGCATCGCTAGCTTATGGGAGCAACGCAAGTGACTTGTTGGAGTATCATCAGGGCTGGCATCCAGGGGACTGGCTCACTTCCAGTTTCTTCCTCTGTAAAGATGAACTAACGGTGAAGCCTGGAGAGGCAGCAGCTCTCCGCAGGAGCTGGGGCATGACTGCCCGTAATTCATATTACTTCCCAGCAGGGACATGGCTGGAGAAAGGTTGAGGAGGCTGAAGGATGCTTACGGTATAATTTGCCATTGCTAGTCCCACCATAGATGTCCCTCCACCTTATGTTGCACAAGGCTCTTGCCCCAAGTCCAGCAGTATCTTCAAGCAAGCACTCCCTGTAGCACTGCTGCCTGTCGGCTAAGCAAGCCCCTGTGCTGCTTCTGGAAAGAAAGGTGGAGGAAGCTGGGACACTCTGAGAGTAAGAAAAATGTATGTTTAGGTACAGATAGGTTTGGTGACATAAGTAATAGAAACATTACAGTATACAGATACCATGGCTGTTGCAACTGAAAACAGGCATTTTAAAATCAGATGTGGTCATACACTCTCCAGCAAATCTCAGTACTTCTCCAGTGTAGGCAGCAGTGCCACTTATTTGCTAATACGTATACTTAATCTGCCAGCGTTTACTGATACAGTAATTACACAGCTAGAAGAGATCCCCTGTTACTTGCTTTTATTTCATGGGAAGGATCCCTCAAAAAAACTACAAAGGGTATAAAAGAATGAAGGATGAAATTCTTCTTGTGCAACGGGAGTAGCTTGAAGGCCGACCTTTGACCGCAGTGGGGATTGCTGCCACCCTGCTAACCAGGGAAAGGAGCTCCCTCAGGGGGAAACTAACAGGGTAGAAGGCAGAAAGGGAAAAGGGAATCACCAAACATCCTTTTCTGTCTTTTCAGACCTGAGACCAAACGTGGGTTTTAAAGGCCCCCACCTGTGCAACAGTGAACTCTTGCTTTTGCTAAAAGGGCTAGTAAAGAGCCATCAAGCACAACACAGAGGTGCAGCGGCCCCAGCTGGAAGGGAAAACTCCTAGGCTATCTAGCCCTTAACCCCGCCATGGCCACAAAAGCTGCCGGCTCTAAGAAATACCTCCAGCTGCTCCTTTTTCAGGTCACTCTTCTGGGGCCTGTCTTCTGCGGGAACGTGTTGGTCTGGCCAACGGAAGGCAGCCACTGGCTGAACGTGAAGATAGTTACAGAGGAACTCGTCCGCCGCGGGCACAGCGTTACGGTCCTGGCATCCAACGCCTCCCTCTTCATTAAACCCAGGGCTGAGGCTGCGGAGAAGTTTGAGGTCTATAATGTGCCCTTCCAGAAAGACACTGTTGAGAATCTGATCGAGGATGTAGTGGCACTGTGGCTGAACAACAGGCCAACCACCTTGACCTTCTGGCAGTTTTACAAGGAACTGGGAAGGCTGTCCAAAAACTGGCACCAGATGAACAGGCTCATGTGCGACGCAGTGCTAACCAACCGAGAGCTGATGGCCCACCTGCAGGGGTCTAGCTATGACCTGCTGCTGTCAGACCCGGTGACCCTCTGCGGGGACCTCCTGGCTCTCAAGCTGGCCATCCCCTTCATCTACTCGCTGCGCTTCTCCCCGGCCTCCACCGTTGAGAGGCACTGCGGCAAGATCCCTGCCCCACCCTCTTATGCGCCCGCAGCCTTGTCCGAGCTCACTGACTGCATGTCCTTCGGCGAGAGAATAAAAAACATCGTGTCTTACCACCTGCAAGACTACATTTTCCAGAGCTACTGGGGAGAATGGGATATCTACTACAGCAAGGTCTTAGGTAAGCCTTCTGCTACATCACTTCTCATTACACAGCCTCCCGCCGTACGACCTGCAGAGCCAGGAACCTGGCAGGGTCGCAAAGTCAAGGTCTGAGAGAGGTCAGCAAGAAGTTTGTCATTATGCCCCTGTGTGGAAAAGGGAATGAGCCACCAGGGCCCACCAGCTGCACCCACTCCCCTGTCAGGGTGCTGTGCTGCTATGCCATTGCATTGAGACAGGGATCAGTGGTCGTCCCAATCGGTGGATTTGACTTTTGCCATAATTATTTTTAATGTGGAGGTCGAAACAACATCCACACCAAATAGGGCCCTTAGCAAGGGAGCTCAGCTTACACGTTTCCCCCTCCAATGGCTGCTTGCACAGAAAGCAGCAGGAACAGAGCTGTTTTCCTAATCCAGAGTATGGTAACAAGGAGCGGGGGGCTGGTGAATGATGAGCCAACCCTGCCATCCTCAGTAGGAATACTGAAATGCATTGCGGCTTTGTAGTACAGACGTCACTTCTGTCACTGGTCACATAAAACCAATCTCCTCTGCACAAAACAACTTTTATTTAAAACATACCCTCCATCCACGAGTGAAAGCAACAGGTCTTTCTCTGAAGGCTTTTATTCTGGACTGTTTTGAGTGAATGTATAGAAAAATGTGTTTATTTCAGTATTAATCACATGTGATCAACATGCCATTTTTACGAACCTCACACTGAGCTCATGAAAAACAGCACTTGCAAATCTCTCAGGTTTCAATTACCTGCAAATACCTGCAGGCTGCAGGACTGCACAAGTACACCAAACTGTTCTCATGTGCACAGCAGATGAAATATCTCAGCTTGGCTTCTCACAACCCAACTGCTTCCATCACCCTCATTTTCATCCTGGAATGGATGCTCTAAGCAGCACAGAAGCTGTAGCAAAAGTCTCGCACAACAACATTAGGAAAACATTGCATAACAGAGCTGGGCAGAAGTGCAGTAATCATGATTTTTAGTGCAGTGAAGAGGACTTACATTATTTCTTAATCGGACAGCAAAAGAGTCACCATAAATAAAACTGTTTAACAGATTTTCTGGTTCAAATTGTAGTGCATAATTGGCACTTAGTGGCAGGCAGGACAGCCCACACCATCACCTACCGGCTCTGGCCTCCTGCGATGCATGCTCTGGAAAAGGCAAGTTCATGTGAGGACAGTCTGATGCCGGAGTCACTTGCCGTGTAGTTTCACCCACTTCGAGATGCAACTTTTTAGCTGCAGCCCTGGAACACCACTGTAAGTGCACTGTAAATGGACGCTCAGGGTCTTTATAGAGCAAAAGGGTGCCCACACGGTGGGTGAACACCTTCGCTGCACACCCAGCTGTGTTTCAAAAAGCCAGAAGAATGAAAAGGTCACCTCTTCTACCAAACAAATAACATAGAGACTGCAGTTAGACAGGCAGGAGGGCCAGGATGACCAACAGGGCACAGCCCTCGCTGACTGAGCCCCCAGGGCTGACAGCTGTCCCCACTGCTCCAGGGGAAACACATTTTCCAGCTTCAGCAAGCTACGTACCACCAGGTGGTGCCAGCTGGCCCCAGTCCCCTTTTTCCCCGGAAAACACGACATTATCCAGGACAGGATTTCATGCCAGCGACCTTGTCTTCCTGCCCTCTGGAGAAAGGCAGTGTCACACATGCCCAGCCCGGCTTGGGAGCACTGCTGCTGCCGGTGAAGGAAGGCCACAGGATCTTTGCCATGCAGGGCAGGCTATGGCTGGGAAGAAGGTGGCAATGCTGTGGCTGCTGGCTGTGTTGGGCTTGGGGTCCGGGGGGAAGGTGTTGGTCTGGCCGGCTGACAACAGCCACTGGCTGAACATGGAGTACATACTCCAGGAGCTTGTGGTCCGGGGCCATGAAGTGACTGTGCTGCTGCCTTCATGCTTCCTCATTCTCAACCTCACACAGCCCTCACCTTTCCAGTTTGAGGTGGTTGAGGTGCCGATCACCAAAAAGGAGATGGCTACCTTACTGGAAGAAGCTTTCTATTTTTGGTTTTACCAGGAGAGAGTGCTACCTATCTGGGAAAGTCTTTACAAAATAGCTCAACTGGTGTACAAGGTGGAGAACACGACCAAAATAATTTGTGATGAAGTCCTGAAGAATGAGGGGCTGCTGGAGAGACTGAGGGCATCCACCTTCGATGTCCTCTTGGCAGACCCACTGGCACCCAGTGGGGAGCTGTTTGCTGAGAAGCTGGGTATCCCCTTCGTGTACTCTCTCTGGTTCTCCATAGGCAACACAGTAGAGCGGCTCTGTGGGACACTCCCAGCACCTCCTTCCTACATACCAGCCATCATAAGCTGCCTAACACATAGGATGTCCTTCCTGGAAAGACTAAAAAATATCTTCATTTACACTATGCTGGGTATTGTGTTTCATCACCTTTTCTGGGGAAGCTGGGATCAATACTACAGTGATGTTTTAGGTAAGGCTGCTTTTACTTCCTGAAATTACATCTGCTGTACACACAAGAGTAAATACCCAGAGCTTAGAGGTTAAGGCACAAATTAGGAGCAAGACAGCCCTGAACTCACTCTCCTTCCTCCAAAATTCCTGTGTCAAGTCATACAACCCAGGAAAGTACAAACGTTACCTGTTAATCCTGACCTGCTACACTAGTACAGTTAAGTCTGTACAGGTACTTCTAGGATAGGTAAAACAGTGCTAAAGCCACCTGAAACCCAGCTCATCAGTCATTCATAGATGAATCATGATAAACACTAAGAACAGCAAAATAATACTATACACCCACCAAATACTAGTAAATTAAACCTTCTGAAGTAGAAATATAAAAAGGTTTTGGAAAGCTATACAATAATACTACCTTTTTTCCTCTAGCACCCTTCTTGCTTGCTAGTTTAGCTCAAAATGAGCAATAATGGCCTCCTTGGGTCTTTTAAAGGCTTGGGAGAGCAGCTGAGTCCCAATCTGCAGTGATAAAAGGTCCTCAGCAGAGACAGGGTTCTTTGCTTTTCTGACAGTGTCTAAAAGAAAATTTATAAGATAGTTGTATTTATTTACATTTTTTCTTTTCTAAATAATAGTTGCATAATTATGATAAGTCATTATTGTAATGCTTAAAAGTAAACAGGGCAAACATACATGCATTTTTGGTGGGCAGATAACATGGATATTATTTCAATACAACACACTAAATGTTTTTATTTTTATTTCACTAGTAGGGTATCATTCTGCTAAGAGAGCTAAGTTGTTAAGATCTTCTACTATTAAGAGTACCTAACTGTGTGTTTACCTGTGTTCCTTATCATGTTTGACGGAGACTAGAAAACCTTGTGCTGGCAGAAGCATGGTTTGCTGATCTGCTGTTGTGTAAGCCTCAGATCTGCTTGGATCTTGTGTTGTCTTTTTTATTGTTAAATGTGGGGTTTAGCATTTAAGGCTCCACGTGCAATACCTGTTCTGTTAGCTGTGTTAGCTTAGCTGTTCTCTACCTTGACTGTGATATGCTTTGATCTGGAGTGTATCCAATGTATCCAGTTCTGAAGATGTGAAAGGAAGGGGCAAGCATCTCACAGAAATGGGGCAATGTCCCAGCTCCCGCAGTGTATGCATGCACCTTCTCTTTCTCCTTGGAAAATCTTCTTCAGGGTTCTTATTATTCTAGCTGCTTTTCTAGAGCTACCTAAAGGCTTTTTCAAGGGATGAGGTTGAAGCATGATGAAAGACTGCTTGCTCCACTGTCAGTCTAGTGAGGGAAGCTCATGTGGTGGTCCTGAGCTCCAGGAAGAGTGCTCAGGCCCTGTTTAGACTCAGTCTGAGCCTCGTTTGCCTTCTGCTCAGGAGAGAGCAGCTGCCTGTTCTTTCCCTGAACACCAGGCATCTCCACTAGATCTGCAGGATACAGTCAAGAGGAGAAGTCAGGTCTCTTGTCTTGGCAGTATCTGTCCTGGACTATCATATGGATACACTGATGCCAGTTTGCAGCACCTTCCCAAGAGAAGGCAAGAAGCAGCAAGGTGAGCAAAACCTGTGCTCCTCACCTCCTCCTGTTTCTCTCCTGGGGTGGTCTGATGCTGGAGTTATCTCTACCAGGACTGTGTCCTTCCAGTGGCAGTGCTGTGTGTCCACAGGATCTGGTTATAGAGAGAACAGAAGTCGAGCACCCTGTGGGCTAGTTGTGAATCACTGCAGGACATTTTGCACGTAGTAAATCAGGACATAAAAATTGTAATCAGCTTTAGGTTGGTTCTTACAGGGCAAAGAAGCAAATCTAGGCTGTAGTCAAGTGATGAGTTGGGGTTCATCTTGTAGCTGTCAAGAAAGTCCCATGGGCTGCTCATCTGCTTTCCCTAGCCCAAGCTCCTTGGTACAGGAATGTGTATCTTTACCTTGAAGATCTGGTATGAAGGTATACTGATTTTGGCTGGAATAGAATGAATTTTCTTCATAGCAGCTTGCATGGGGCTGTATTTTGGATTGATGATGAAAACAGTGTTGGTAATACAAGGATGCTTTAGTTATTGCTAAGCAGTGCTTACACAGCATCAAGGGTTTTTCTGCTTCTCACACTGCTCCTCCCAGCGAGGAGGCTGGGGGGTGTGCAAGAAGTTGGGAGGGGACAAAGCTGGGACAGTTGACCCCAACTGACCAAAGGGATATCCCATACCATATGACATCATGCTCAGCAAAAACAGCTGGAGGCAGGGAGCACGTTTGCCAGGGCTGCTGTTGCTCAAGGACTGCTGGGCTGGTGGTGAGCACTTGTTCTTTTTGCAATGCTTGTTTTCCTTGGTTTTATTTTTGATTTTTGCTTATTAAGCTGTCTCTATCTCAATCCACGAGTTTTCTATCTTTTGCCCTCTTTTCCCCTCCTACTGTGGGGGAGTGAGATGCTCTGTGGTGCTTAGCTGCCTACCAAGATTAAACAACAATACAGGGAAAGGACTTCTGGCCCTCACGTGCTGCAAAAATGCACTTGCTGGTGAGCAGAAACAGGAGTTGCCGTCATTCCAGTATCAGCTGTGGCTCTGCAGGAGATTCCAGAACAGGATTTACTGCTTGCCCAGTCCTCCCATGGGTGTTGTTTCATGTTCTGACATGTCCTACTGCCAAGTTTGGCACCAAGTGGATCTCATTTTTATTGGCTGGCTCTAAGGTGTTTGCACACTGGTGCAGTGAACTGCTTCCAGCTCGGTCAGATCGAAGTTGTACATGGACTGCTGACATGATGGGGCTGAGGTTCTCCTGGCTGCTCTGGGCCTACACATGCTGCTGGAGCGCTGGCTTTTGTGGGAAGGTGGTGGTCTGGCCCACTGATGCAAGTCACTGGATCAATGTAAAAGTGCTGCTGGAAGAGCTCGTTCTCCGAGGTCATGAAGTGACTGTGCTGGTGTCCTCAAGCAATCTGCTCATTGACTACTGAGACACCTCCTCCCCCTTCACCTTTGAGGTCCTGCAAGTTCCCTTTACCCAGAAGACCCTGAATGCTGTCATAGAAGACTTCCTCAATTTCTGGATGAATGAGGTCTCTAATCTCTACCCCTGGGAGATCATGTGGAAGATGAAAGAGGACCTGGAGGTCTTTACCAATATTTCAAAGCAGACCTGTGACACCTTGGTGATGAACCCTCAGCTGATAGCAAAGTTGCGGCAGGCTAAGTTTGATGTTCTGCTTGCTGACCCCCTGTCTGTAGGCGGGGAGCTCGTAGCAGAAATCCTAGCAATCCCTTTTGTCTACAGCATCCGCTTCTCTGATGGGAATGTGATGGAGCGGCTGTGCGGTGGGCTCCCGTCCCCACCTTCTTATGTGCCTGCTAGCACAAAGAGGCTGACAGATCAGATGTCCTTTGTGGAAAGACTACAGAACTTCGTCTTTTACTTTCACACAGATTTATTTTTCTTGAAGTTCTGGCGAGATGAATGGGATGGGTACTACAGTAATGTCTTAGGTAAGGCAGCTGTTGAGTGGTTTATCCTCTTGCATCGGTTGTGCCTTTTCAGTGTTTTGGGAGCTCAATGCTGTTGTCTCAAAATACTCTCTCTCAGTGGCCAGCAGAAATGGTAATCCTGCTTTGGCCATGTGGAGACTGTGATTTCCCTTTTAGGTCTGGTCTAGTCTACCAGTGCAGTTTTGCTCTAGTTCCTCCTGAGGATCTTTAGAGCACATAGTTCTAATTTTTGTCCATGATATACTGCTGGTGAGCTCTTGCAGTGAGATGTATGCCCGTTTTAATGCTTTCGAAGGACAGTTGTTGCTTCTTCATCTTGATGATAGGCACTTATACAATTAAGATGGTAGTAGATTAGATAAAGACTAGAGGGCAAAATCATTCCTTAACTAAGCTTAAGGCACTGGAGACAGCTCCACTGACAACATAGGGATGGAGTTAACCTTCTTTTAACTAGGAACACTGGCTGTCTCTAGACTACTGCAGAGCACAAAAGCACCCTTCATTCACACTGCATGCACTGTCTGGAGGAATCATCTTGCAAGCCTGCATAGCACAGGATGCTAAGCTTAAGTTCATATTCTCCAGCAATAAATGCTAAGAACTGTCACTTTTCCCTTTCATCCACCATTCAGAGTTTGAAATAGCCTCCTTAAACTACATACATACCTGAAATTTTTGTTCCAACCTAGTGCAACTCAGGCTTGATTCAAAGTCTACTAAATAAACCTTTTAGTTCAATGGACTTTGAACCTTGTACAGAATATCTGTGTTTCAGCAGATAATGAGTGAACAGCAAACACAAGGGCACCTATTCTGTTGCCCTCCAATCTCTTTCTGCGCTTCCCACGAACACCTCTGTGCTCTGTGAATTAGTCCCTTTTCCCTGGATTGATTTTTTTTTAATACCACATACGACTTAATTACACTTTTATATCATTCTACTTGCAATGCAAGCCTAATTTTCACTCCAGTAACTTTGTAACTGACCATTGCTCTTTACTTAAAATAAATAAAAAAAAATACTGGTGTAAATCGTAACGCTGATCAAGTAGTATAAGAAGATGACCTACAGGTAATTTTTATCTTGATACTTATTTTGCTTGGTTCCTGCTTGCATTAGGCTGGCTTTGGACAATCATTTACCAACACTTCTAATCCTTTTACTCCCCAGTTCCATTTTGTGGGGAAAATACTGCAAAGACAACTTGCAACATGTACCTGAGAATATATATTTTTTGAAATGGGAAGCTATAAACAGTTTTACCCTTTGGATTTTTTTCTATAGATGCATTTCTAGAGATATTGGATTTTGCATGAAATGACATTCAAAGCATCTCTGGATTTGATCAGATTTTCCCAATACATGTCAGAAGGAGCTGACCCAGTCCCCAAGAGAACTAGGGATGGCTGTACCTATCTTTTATTGTAGTCTGAGCAGCCACTGAGAGAGTCACCGTTTGAAAAATGCCACAGAACTTTGTTTAAAAACCTTCCTCCTCCCTGACTGGTGATCATCACTTTGTGATTAATTTATTTTTTATTTGGAACTAAATTTTCTGTGATTGTTCCCCAAAGTGTGTTTTTATTACACGCACAGGTAATGAAGTCTTTCAGCAGTATAAGAATTGCACTTCTATATCACAGAAACTAAATGCTTCCCACTTACTCTTGTAGCACTCCAAATTAATCCTGGAGGTTCAAAATCCTTTTAAAAGATCACATTGCCTTGTTTCTGGCAACCTGCAAAGGCTGAACACAGGACAGGGCAAGAAATAGGTCTGGATTTATCCATGTTTTCATTTCATGCGTGACTTGATAAACTACACTGACTGGGAGTGCCAAAAGACAAAGGTAAGTGTCCTATTTTGCAGCCTACAGCAAACAAGACCACTTCTGCGTGTGTTGTAAACTCCTTGTACCTTGTCCATAGGAAAGCCCACAACCCTGTGTGAGACAATGGGGAAGGCAGAGATATGGTTAATCAGAACATATTGGGATTTTGAATTTCCACGCCCTTTTCTGCCCAACTTTGAGTTCGTTGGAGGACTTCATTGCCAGCCTGCAAAGCCATTACCAAAGGTATCCCAACTTTGTTCTGCCGTTGGTTGGTTGCTTGCCCAGCAGAAAAAAACCCGTTTCTCTTCCTGATGAACAGTGCAAGCCATGTCCTGAGAAAGCTCATTCTTAAAGAAGATACTCTGCTGCTGGTGGAGAGCATAGAGCTGTTCAGCAATCTGTCTGTATATGTGCAAATGGAAGGCTGGGTTTACAGCCTGCTGTCTGAAAGGAGGACAGCTGAGGTCAGCAGGAGGGAATACAGTGTTTGTTTTAGGAAAAACAGGTGCCACATCAGAGTAAAGTGTAAGATTTAATTCTAAGATACAGACTTGCAGCCCATGATAACATTGAAATACCTGATGCAAAAAGGCACTGTGACGGGACAAATTCTTTCGACAAAATGGAGTCAAGACTTGCAGAAAGAGACGAGTGCTAATCACTTTTTCTATGGGTGCTTAGTTTACGACATCTTAAAGGAAGTAAAATACTCAGCATCTCCAGCCTATGCTCTGCCATGACTGGCAATATTCAGGTGGAATTTGAAACTTCCAGATACTGATAACAACACTACGACAAGCTCTGGTCTAGGTTATCACTCCTGTTGGAGCCTTAGAGGAGGTAGGGTATTTTCAGTGCAAGTCATCTACTAAAAGAAACCTTCTAACTCTCTTCCCACTCTGCTGTAGCAGGGGTTGAGTTGGAGGAAATGGATAACCATTCTCTTTTGGACGCTATTGCTCCATTTCACATGACACTAACTAAAAAAAGGAACAGGAAGACCTATTGGTCTCGTTTGTAGAAAATCTGTTTAGCAACGTGTGCTGTATTGCAAGAAATAGGGAACTGGCTGGCTAACAAAGTGACAGCAGTGACTCAATGAATGTCTGATCAGGATGCTGAAAAACCCTGTCAGTTTTCAGCTCTGACCCTTACTGCAGAGCTATGAAATGCAACATACTTGTTCCAGGAAAATCCAGAACCATGACTGACTATGTTAGGGAAGGTATCAACAGGGTATGGCCCTCTCACGCCAGTGCCAGGATCCTTTCCTGCTGCTTGGGCTCTGAAAGAAATGTGTCCTGAAACTGCTTGACTTGCTTTCAAAAAGACAAAGCTTCTGTCACCTGTCTCAACTTGTCCTGCTCCTTCTTGGGGAAAAACCGTTTTGCACAGGGCCAGGTCTATCTTTATAATGCCCTTCTGTCAGCAGAGGTGCTCATACACCATGATCATCTCCCTAACAAGCTAAAAAGGTTACGCTTTCTTCACAAAAATCTGTGTAATCTGCAGTGCATAATTGTTCTTAATATGTTTTCTGCCTCTCCTAGGAAATGGAAGAATTTGTTCTGAGTTCAGGGGAACATGGCATTGTGGTATTCTCTCTCGGGTCAATGGTCTACAACTTAACTGATGAAAAGAGTAATGTGATTGCCAGAGCCCTCAGCCAGCTTCCACAAAAGGTGAATTTCCTTTTCAGTCTAAACCAACTTGCTTTGTTTTTTTGTCACTCCTGTTGCCCTCAGCGAGCCTTTTACATTTGGACTGGGTGGGGTTTTAACTGCATCTCTGCTGGATGTGCCACAGCCAGGAAGCTGGGCTCTGCAGAGAGGTGCTGAGTGACCTCACGGGGAGTTCTGGCATTTCCCCTTCTCTGAACCAAGCGATACGGAGGTGTCCATAGGCCAAAATATAAAAATCACTCTTATGCCATTTTTACAATAAGCACATAATAACTAATCAAAGAGCTAAACTGAAGCCAAAGCTATTTGAATTATTGGGAAAAGGTACATGGATTTGAGATAAAGCCCTACATTACATGTAATAATACAGAAGGGCACGTCACATGCACTATGGTTATCTTATTCTTCCTTTGTTCAAGGTCCTCTGGCGGTACAAAGGAAAAAAACCGGAAACTCTGGGCTCTAACACCAGGATTTATGACTGGATACCCCAAAATGATCTGCTTGGTGAGACTGATTCTATCTGGGATGCACTGCACCCTTAGAAAAACTGTCGCCTTTTTTGTTTTTCCACTAAAATGGCTTATTCAGGCAAAAGAACCACATAATACTTGTGGCTACAATTTCGCAGCTTAAGCAGCAGGTTTGCTCTTGGAGCTTTAATTTCCTAGCCTGCTTTTAAGGGGAGTGGCTGTACAAGAACCATGGCAGATACAGACAGGCTGTGAAGGAAGTAGGGAGCAGTGGCTCAAGAAGGCAGAAACTTGAGCTTAGCTGTAAAGATGGATCTCTGAAGCAAAAGCCTCTATCTTACAGATCTCAGTGGCAATTGTCTGGAAGGGCTAAGAACCGCCTGTAGGCAGGAGTAAATATCAAAGCAAACATGTACTCTGGAGCTGCATTTAGCCTCTGGAATTAATGTCCAGAGCTTTCTTCAAAATGCTTGACCTAAGCAAGGCTGCAGCAGGGGGTTGTTGTGAACCTGATACCATGTAAAAACTAGAACTGCACAACAGCAGAAGGGCTGAAGTAACTCTGGGGTAGTCTAGAGGAATATGCTGATTCACACATTGCATCAAAATAGATATGAATGTGTAAAAGCTAAGTGTGCAAGCTCTGATGCTGATCCAGAGATCAGGGCTGTTCCTTTCTCTAGCAGTGCATTTGCCCGGCTAGTTTGCAGTGCTCACCTCCCAGTGAACGCAGTCTGCCACAGCTACTGTTACATGTGCCTCTCCTTCCCTGTTCCAGGCCATCCCTTGACAAAGGCCTTTATTACTCACGGGGGGACAAATGGGATCTATGAAGCTATCTACCATGGGATCCCGATGGTTGGGATTCCCATGTTTGCCGACCAGCACGACAACATTGCTCACATGAGGGCAAAGGGAGCTGCAGTTGAGCTGGATTTCAGCACGCTGAAGACTCAGGACCTAGTTGATGCACTGAATACAGTCATTAACAATTCCACGTGAGTTTTGTTCTTGCCTTATAGTGGGATGAAGTTACTAAAATCTTGGGCTGCCAATGTGAGAAATTCTGCTGGCTCTTCTGGGAACCAAAAATACCGAGTTGCTGGAGTTTGGGTTTCAGATGAAAACCATCTTTCATTTCTGAGAATCAGCATTTCTCAGAAAGGAGAGATGACTAATTTGCTTTTCCTTATACTGCACTTTATGAGCCCTTTGAGAAAAAGAGTTCTTGGAAAGCCCAGAGCAGCTCCTGAGACAGTTTTCTGCTCTCTCTCTTCCTTCTTCTCTGCTAGTATAAATCTTCTGGAAGGTCTGGGTGACAATTCTAGTTTTGTTATGTCTACTCTGTC
>NW_010531275.1:21459-25054 GCF_000687285.1 Phaethon lepturus | reverse complement strand
CTTTCCCCTATCCTTGAGTTACCAATATCCTTAGGTTACTGTACCTATCAGGTTGAGGGTAAGGAAGCCCAGCAGCTTGCCATTGACAAGGAGGCAAGGTTAAGGCCATTGAAAAAGAGATTGGAAAAAAGGCAGGAGTTCTCAGTCTTGCAGCGACTCCTGTCAAGTGTGAGGTATCCCTTCAAGGAAGAAATTCCCAAAGCAAACAGAGCAACATTGATGGAGGTATCCAGTATCTGAGAGAATTAGCTGTGGTGGAGTGATCTTTACCAACCTGCATGATGACCAGGCATCCAAAGACCCAGACAAAATCTGGTGCACGCAGCCCCTCCACCAACCGCCCCATTAGTTTTATTGCCGAGCATGACGTCATATGGTATGGGATATCCCTTTGGTCAGTTGGGGTCAGCTGTCCCGGTCGTGTCCCCTCCCAACTTCTTGTGCACCCCTAGCCTCCTTGCTGGTGGGGTGGGAAGCATAAAAGGCCTCGACTCTGTGTAAGCACTGCTCAGCAATAACAAAAGCATCTCTGTATTATCAACACTGTTTTCAGCACAAATCCAAAGCATAGCCCCATACTAGCTACTGTAAAGAAAATTAACTGTACCCCAGCCAAAACCAGCACAATGTATTATATTGAAACGGAAAACGCTGCAAATGTTTCCATGTTGCCTTTTTTGAAGGAGTACCTGGAATAATTTTGCATAATTTTTCTTTGTGGAAGATTGGTTTTCTCTGTTACTGTTCATAACCCAATTTTGTCCAGATAGGAGTAAACTGGGCCAGTTTCAAATATATTTAAATAACACTGATGAAAGTAAAAGCAGGGCTGTCTACCTTCTTCAAGAGGACTGCCAGGTGCTAAATGGGTTGTTTCACAAATCAGTGATAAATCACCTTGGTTTCTTCTTTTTTCCCCAGCTATAAGGAAAATGCTTTAAGGTTATCCAAGATACACCACGACCAGCCAGTTAAGCCTCTGGACAGAGCGGTCTTCTGGATTGAATTTGTCATGCGTCACAAAGGAGCAAAGCATTTGAGACCAGCTGCTCACCATCTCACTTGGTACCAGTACCACTGCCTGGATGTTCTGGCTTTCTTGTTCACCTGTACAACCATTGCTGTCTTCTTTCTTGTCAAGTGCTTCTTATTTTGCTGTAGGAGATGTGGCAGGATTGCAAAGAGGAAGAAAGAGTAGACATCTTGTTCCCACCAGCACTTTTTCTTCTCCTACGCTGATTCAGCAAGGCATTTATGCAGATTCTTTGGTGAATAAAATTATAAGGATATGCTTTAAGCTCGGCATGTCATGAAGCATCCCATTGAACTGGGTCATGCTAAAAAGCTGTTATGGGGCAGAGCTGCTTGCTTAGCCAGCAAATTCCTTCTCACCTAAATAAGACTGAATTATAGTCGCTTTATGCCTTGGGACCCTGTTAGCTGATCACACACGGTCCCTAGAATGATAATTGCTGCTCTAACTTTTTAAATTCATTTTGGTGTATTTCATAAATTCAGCCTTCCCATGTGTGGTACTGCAGGTCCCTCAATCTGCAACTAGGCTTCTTATCTTAACTCTGTCCTCTCCTATAATGTCACCCAGGCTTGATGATTCACAACCAAAATGCCTCCCCTGTCAGAATAGCTCTCTCCAGATTGGATAGTGAAGCTAAGATCATGGGCCTCTAAAAAGTACCCATGTCAATGGTCAAGATAATGAAAAACTTGGAGCTGCAAGTGCTGGTGAAGCCTGTATCATCACATTTTTTATAAATGTGCTGGAGGACCAGAGTCCTAAAACCAGCAGAGAAATTACTTTTCTGAGAACCATTTCTCTTTTCCATTCAGTCTGGAGTCCTGCTGCACAGGCCCTCATTCTAACTGCAACACTTATAGGGGTATGAAAACCACCTCTTGTCAGGAACTTGCCCATCTTGACTCCCAAATGTCTCTGACATGCTAAGTCATAAATGTAGGAAAACCTCTAGAGATGGAACTTGCAAAGAAGTAACATGACATATGGGAACAATGCAATAGTCACTTGCCTTGCCTGAAAAGTTGAGAGCAGCATTATTTTCCTTCCAACTCAGATAAGAGTGGTAGTAAATGCAGCACTCCTGAAATCATTCAAGATGCACTTACTGATGAAAGCCTACTAAAATGATGCTAGTTCAGGCCTCCTGTTCTAGGTAAGCTTATTCTACTCTGTGCCAGCTTACTCAAGAAAGAACCTGCCCCAATTTTAATTGGTATTTGCTGTATTCCAGATGCTGTAGAATTGTTTCCAAACACAACAGGCTGAGAAAACATATTTGTTTACATAATAAAATTTGCTACACCACATTAACTTTTTCATTAGCATTGTCAATGGTTTCAATGCCTGCTTACAACTCTTCATATTACAATATTTAAAGCTCAAGCGAATTGTCTCCAAAGTAAAGAAAGGTTAGAACAAGACTAGTGCTCCTAATGGTAACTTCTGGTAGACTGTTCCTAGGGTCATGATGAGATCATATGCAGGAACAGGCATATTGAAATTTGCATAGTGAAAAGAAAATGGAACAGCATGACATTCAGGCCCGAGATCTGAAAGGTTTTGCTGTAACTGTTCATAGAGCTGGGTCCTTAGGTGCAGCTCCACTAAGCTTGATCACTAATAGCCCCCACCATCCAGCTTCTGCAAGCAGAAGATTTGCTGAGATGTCAGTTTGGTTGCCAGAAGGCCACCAAGCCTCCTGGCATACTATGTGGACACTGGTCAGATAGGGCTAACAAAGAACTCTGAAAACCAGATAGCTGGGGAAAGTTGCCCAGAGAAAGTGCTCTGCAGTCACTTTAAGGAGGTGCTTCTTTTCTCGAACTTCCTTTGAAAAATCTGGCTTATCTAATATTGAATGTAAAATAGTAAAAAACCAACCAACAAACAAAACCCCTAGAACCTCCTCTTCTTTCTAGAATCTGTATATAAAGCAGAAAAAGATATCAAAGAATGAAGGTGGCCTATGATGTATTTCTCCAATTAAACACAGAATGTGTACCGAATTTGACAGACTGATCAAATCCTACTGCTAACAGGCATACTTCTCTGTGCAGAGTAAACTGTTTTGAGGAACCCAAATATATGTTCAACTTCTTGTACTGTTTAAAGAACCTCAACATAATTGCATGTTGGAGGTCAAACTTTTTGCTTAGACCATGTAGATGTTTACTATAGCCATGTGGACAAAAATACACAGAGCCCAAATTACTGTCCAATCTAAAACCCATGTGTTTCCACAACTGCCACACCGTGGCCAATCCTATACTGCAGCTTATAAAAACAGCTACAGCACTCAGCACTGTGGAGCTGGAGGTCTTTAAAGCAGAGGCTACAATCTGGCTTTGTTACATGAGAAGACACTGAAGAAAAGTTACGAAGTCCGCCGAGGCAGGGCTACTCATACAAGTTTTGAGAACTAGACAATTGCTGGAGAAACTGAACAACTTGACTACAAGTTTTTTCTTTTTTCACAGTTTTACCATTGGCATACAGATTAAAATACTTCCTATTTAAGAGAAATAACAAGTGATGCAGTAATCACTACAAAAAAAAAGA
>NW_010531275.1:0-21428 GCF_000687285.1 Phaethon lepturus | reverse complement strand
GAAAGAGTCTGGATCTTGCAGGACTAATACACTTCTGGGAGACAGGTATGATTATGGCCAAGAACAGCCTCTCAGTAGCTTGAAGATCACTTGATTAAGTTGAACATGTAGGGCCTTAGTAACTCTGATTAGTTGCAGGAGCTATAAGTTGACTACTTCACTGTGGAAACAGAAAAGCAATTCCCCTTTATTTCAGCAGTCCTCTTCCTAAATTCAGGCTTCGGATCAATTTCACCTATTTCAATAAACTTTTAAACTATTTTTGAACACAAATACTTTCCTAGAACTGCCAGAATCTATCAAAGCTGGCAAGCTTAGAAGACCAAGAAACCTGATCGGGAGTTTTAATCATTTCAATAGTTAACAATTTATTTTTATAAAAAAAAATTGTAGCAATGTAGAATACAGCAATGTTTTCTGGTTCCACACACGCAGGTTGTGAACATTCCAAGCAATGTGTACATTTTGGAAGGAGACTAGACAAGAGAATTGACCAAAATGTTACTGAACACGGGAAGATTTTTAAAAAAGGGTTAAAAATCAGATAACAATAGTGTCTTCTTAATATTGCTTTCATTACTGAAGACTGAAAAAACACTTGACTTTACAGATAGGGTTAAAAAAGGGGGTGGGGAGGGAGAGAAAAGAAGGCTGCTACAACACTGCCATACAGTAAAAAAAAAAAAAAAATCATTACTTCAATATTTGCATACTTGATAGCAGCATTCTCCCACTGAACCATGTGAAACTACAGGAAGAAAACATCAAAGCAAAAAAAAAAAAAGGCAGTTATCCATCAGTATTCAAAAACCTAGAATGAAGTCACTAAGTAGATGAACACTTACTGAGAATTAATCCGTATCTACATTCTTAGCTGTTTCCCATTCTGCTCCAATAGAAACGCGAAGTTGAGTGTCAGCTTTGCGTATTTTATTTTTGGCCAATTTGAGTTTTTTCCAGTTCATAGTTCACTGCATGCTTGGAATAGAGAGGGTCATTATAAATCCTTCTACACAACGAACTTTAAGTAGACAGTTGAAAATAAATGTACTACTTGTAAACACACAAAAAATACAAGCTTTTTTTGTTTCAAGTGAGCACTGGTTCCAGACAGATTATCTTCGGTATCTACCTCTTTCACCTCTGTCTCTGTCCCGGTCACAAATCCTTTCTCTCTCCCTTTCCCGATCACGGCCTCTGTCACGTTCTCTGTCTCTTCTATTATCTCTAGGACGGTCCCGTTCTCGCTCTCGGTCCCTCTCCCGAGGCCTGCTTCTCCGACCGCTGACAACTGCTTGTGTGCGGCGAAGAAAGTCGTCTACTCTCATGTCATAGTCGTGCTGTGGTAAAAGGACAGCTCTCTTTATTTTCTCTCCCAGATTAAAAACCCCTCCCTTCCCTTATCCATACGATTGGCTGTAACTCTTGTGAAAGTTCAGTATTAAAAAAAAAAAATTATGCCCAGCATCCATAAGCACAAGGTTGTTCTTTCATCTTCGGAGCTGCACCATGACTGTGCTTCCACTGTGCAGAAGCTGGAGTTCAAATGCCAGATACCAGCAAGAAACCTGAAAGCTAAGCAGCCTTCAAAGCCAGCTAATAGAAATTACTTAATCTGCCCTGTTTTGTGATGTACCTGTAAAAAGTTGTAAAGCACAAACTTTTCTGCTGGTAATTTGTTTTGCATGAGCACACGCAATGTTACAAGCATGTTCTTATTCAAACTGAGCTTCAGCATGAAAAGCTTCAGAGCTAGACAGCTGGAAGCCATTTTAAGCACACAGCTCAGTTTAAGAGTATGTTCAGAGAATTTTGCACTTCTACATTACCTGGGAGAGAGGGGCTTTTCAAAGACACTGGAAGTCTCTAGTCAATCTAAATAACTCATCTTTCTAAGGAAAACTAATACAGGTCTTAAAAATGCAGTTTATCAAAGTCAACAAACCTCAGGTTAGGCTACATCTGTACCCCAAATTCCTACTCTGGCCTGCAGACTTGCATCCCCCTCTGTCTGTGGACACTTACTACTCGTTTGTCTCTGTATCGTGCTTCATGTGGTACAGGATGATGTCCCGAGTATGGAGGGTGAGCTTGAGGTGGAGGTGCATGGTGCTGATAGTAAGGGTGGTGTGGCGGCTGCTCCATACCCGGATACGGTGGCTACAAGAAAGTTACAGGAAGTTTGTTGAGCGTTTCAAAACAAAGGAATGCACACAAGGCCAACTGCTGGGAATTAAGAGCAGAGGTTACTTCCACTCAGATGGAAAACATGACATCTAAATATATCCAATCACAAAATCTTAACTGAATGGCAGCCTGTTTCTCATTAAGTCAGCATACTTTACTACTTCTCTACCATTGCTTCTTTAGAAGTTTGGCCAAAACCCTCCCCAAATCCCAAAGTCACCTTCTTTCCATATCTGCCTCAAAGTGATACTGTACATAGAACTTCTGCTACTTAAATGTGGTGGTGTTTTGGTTTTTTTTAATCTATGCAATATGGAATGTGAATTTCGTCCAAACCAGCAAACTCTTACAGAAACTACTTCATGTGCCATCCCTTATAAATATATTTGTATTTTAAATTAACAAACTTACTCTGCAAGGCAAATTATTTGACAAAAGGCCAGCAGATAGGTTTGCTTTTTTTTTTTTTTTTTAAAAAAGACATCTCTTGGCTGTTCTCCTCCATTTCTTCAATCAGCAAGGCCTTTCTTTCCCTTTTCCTTTGTCACAAAGGAAGTAGGTGGAAGTGCTGGATTTTAGGCTGACTACTTGGACAGAATGCAGAACGGGGACGAGGGGAGAAAGAAAAAAACCCGGAGTTTCTGGAGGCTTAGATCTGTTTGAAAAACCGTCTTCCTCCCAGTCTGACAACTTTGATCACTTCAGTTACAACAAACCAGAGCTGCATTTCAGCTGAGAAAAATGAGAGGCTATAGTAGCATCTCTTACATCCAGTGCTGCCTTTTGCTCATTCACAAGAGCCAAAACGCTCATCACAGTTACCCAAAATCAGGACCCTCGGGGCCAGAAATTACTAAATCTAACCAAAACAACTACCTATAATGACTATTCCTCCTGACATGATGGCAAAACCACAGCTGTACAAGTGAACTATCAGTTTATTTCCATATATGTAGCCGTAGATATGTGTATAATATGCTCATCTGACTGGGAAAAAAGTGCATTTCAGTGGAGGCTGCAATACAGCAAGACTTATTTTGATTATGGCGTGCAGTACATTCTGCTACTTTCCTGCATGCTTCACTGCCATAGCCAAAACCAAGCCACTGCACAACACTAGAGCATGCCATCCCATTCCATGAGCCTCTGCAGCAAGACCACCTCTTTGATGCATCTGCTGTTTGAGAGAAAGCCAATTACTATGACTATTTAGCAGAATACAAAATTCCATCACACCCTCTCGTGTAGGCTAAAGGAGGGTTCTGCTATTTCCTCAGTGCTTTCCGTTTCTTGCAGGTTCAAACCAAGCCAGATCCCTGCTGATGTACTGCTTACTAGAATGCTGGACTATTGCTGAAAGCTAAGTAAATTAGAAAATACTTGATATAAATAATTTTCCCCCTAGAAATTTTACATAGTTACAGCAAAGATACATTTTAGGAAAAAGGAAGCATTGAGTGCATATCGAGTATGATAGGCTCCTCTAGACTGGAGCTAAAAAAGCCATATTCTACAGAGGAAAATTGAATTCAACAAGACACAAACCATTCCTTGCCATGGTGGTGGTGGTCCCATGTTGTGGAATTCCCTCACGTAATCATTGTAGGACTAAAATGAAAGACAGTAATATTAACATTTGTGACGAGTGTTCTTTGGAATTGCAGTAAGCTGGATATAAAAAGTTCCCCAAAAGTCTGCATGCACCAACTTACCCCATTTAAAAATACATCTCGTCGAACTCCTGAAAATCGTCTGTTGGGAATAAAAATTTGTAGAACTAAATCCAATTTATCCATACAGACAAATTACCAGGGCATAAAATGAGTAACATGAACACACCTTACCTGTCTACTTCGGGATATCTGGGATCCTTTATATACCCTGTTCGAACATCAAGCAGTATTAATTCAGTTTACCATCTCAAGTTAACAGTCTTAAAAAATACACTCATTAGAAACTGTTCTTTCATTTTGTGCCAGCTATGAAGTTGTGTCTGCCTGCCATTATCCTTGCTTTCAAAACAACTCTCCAAAACATACAACTTGTGGACACTACAAAAAATATAGTAATAAAAAAATAATACAGATATACCCATAGGAACTTGCACACAGTACAAACAAATGTGCAAGGGGGTATCTGTGCAAATAAAGACTTGAATTTTAGTCAAACAAATTGGGAATGCCCACAAATGTGAAGCATACTCCCCCTCGCAGTAAGAACGTCGCTTGTTACTACTTAGTAACTTTGTATTCAGTAGAATGTGTTCATCTGGGCAACTCTTAGTTTGCTGCTTGCCTACTAGATTTCAGATACAATGTTACACAGAAAATTAAAAGCAACCTAATAAATATCTGGAAAAGCCCCACAGGGCAAAGAATTCTTACAGCTTCAGTAAATCCCCAGAAGTAAACTTTAAAGAGCTCAGTAAAATGGACGGAAAAAAAAAATAAAAACCACCCACCAGGCATGCTTATGCTAATAAAATAATGCTTCCAAGCTTCATTATTTAAAAAAAATTCTGTACTCTCAACAATGCTTTTGGAAAGCCACCAAGCAGCAACAACACTCTTTTTGCATCAAAGAATACAGGCTTTGGAGTCATGCTGGACAGATAAAGGCAGGTTCTTAAGAAAGATTTAGAAATCTACTACTGAAATAATGGAATACGTATTCCTAAGAGCAGTGAAGCAAGATTCAGTAGATTAAAAGTGACAACTTCTTAATAACTGCTTTCTGAAGAAAAAAAAAATCTGCAGTATTACCAGTGTTGTTGCTGCATTATTGCTGCAAACATTTATTCCTGAAGATCAACAACATTCCTTTCTCAAACTCATCATTAGACTCTCTTGTAAAATGCAATGAAACTTGCCTCTTCCTTCCTCATGTCAACTTTGTAAAAAAATTCTCTCTGAAAGCATAACTGAGTATCTATTGTCACCTCTAAACACAGGCTGTTAGTCAGGCAATCTCAGCTGACTTCCCCAGCTGGAAATCTCTGATGAACATTTTGACAGTGCACTGACAAGCAGGTCAAACCAATTCTTGTTGCCCGTGTTTAATGAAGTGCTTGAGAGGGTCATTCACAACAACTTACACAATTCGGAGGCTCTTAAAAGGGCCCAGTCTAGATTAACTCAGCTCTCTCCCAAATCAGTGAATCAGTGTCACTGACTTCTGCAAGAGGTGGGTTAAATCAGCAGGCAGCACTTGGGACAAATCCCATTTTTATATCCCAGTCATATCAGTATTTTACTTTTGAATTAATGAGGATACACTAAAAGAGAAAACACTTGTGAATTGGTGCACAGAAATCTTCATAGTAAGATATTAACCTGGTCTTTGGTGAAACTCAGGGGGATAGTCAATCCTTGGTTTCTTTCTGCTGTTATGAATATCATAATCTTCTGGTCGACGCCTACACAAATTAGATATCAAAGATTAAACAAGGTTGCTTGGAGCATTCGTCACAGCAGAATACCTCAGAGGAATAGCTTCAGTTGCCTGGGATCTCAATTTAACCACTCCGAATTCCATCTGCTTCAAAATGTTCTACATTTTTAAATTTGAACTCAAGTAATCAGGAATAACAGTCCGATTAAATACCCTCCACTGTTACGTGCTGGCTATAGGAGCTTCGGTAGTTAAGGAAGGAACTCTACCCAACTGTACCTTTGTACCAAAAGTGTAACAAATTTGTCTAAAACAAACTCAGACTTAGGCTTTAACATTACACTTTCCACATCACATTTTGAAACAGCCTATTGGGTAACAGAAGAATTTACAAAACTAAATACAGTGAAAATAGATGGCAAAATGTATCATTACAGTCAGAAGGCATGGACATTGCTGTATTTGATAGCTATGGGGTGAAGAATTCTATAAAAGGTCTATTTCCATAACATTTATAAATAAAACTGCATGCTTTGTGAAATTGCTTCGTTCACTGTAGATCTAGCTGGGTAAGCCAATGATATTATTTCTAACAATTTCTAAGCAATTTACCAGCAATGCAATGCACTGGTGTCTTTTACAGAAAGTTTAAGAATGCTTAAGCTTCTTTGTAAGTAAAATAATTGGGGCTCCTTTCTATACAAACAGCTCTTTTACAGAAAAGACGTTATCTTTATGAACTTTGCTTCCAGGGAGGAAGTTTGATTACAAGTTACATTCCAGTTGCAATTACGTTTAACAAAGAACTGAAAACTGGCTGCTAACTTTGCTCCACCAAGGTACACAAACACTAAGGGGAGACTCCATTGCTAACATAACAATGTTGCTAAACACAAAGCAGCTACAAATCCATTCCCTTCTCCCCCCCCACCCCAGCAATATAATTCCTTATGGCAAGACAAGAAATACTTTCTTAAATCGCTTAATTACTGTGCAACTTGCTCACTGAGTAACAAGCTCATGTAGCTTTTTATAGTGTCATTTCTCCTCCCCCTTCCCAACTTCACTCTTTAAAGCCCACCATACCCAGTTACTAAGCTTTCTAAAATGAAAGCAGATTCTTCACTATGCGCAAAAAGCCCAAAAACCAAAGCAGTTGCATCTACAGCAAAATCAGATCAAGGAAAATAAAAGCTGGTGTAAAGAATAAACATACCGCTTTCTTGTAGTTTTGAGAGTGCATTTACGACCGGTATAAAATATGATAGAAACAGTTCATATAGTAGTCCAACTACTGACTTTAAGCTGTAAGCCACATACATAAATGGAGGCCCTGGCAGGCTTGAGAAGGTGTGGTGGTGTTATATGTATAGTTTGCAGTCCATTGCAAAACCTTCACTCGTATATACTTTATTGCACTGGAAACCTCTTAGCTTAACTTCAAAAGCCATCTTGGTGTTCAGTCCTTTAAAGCCAAAAATAGGGGGGCGCTGCCAGGTTTCCTCCTACCTACTTGTTACAGTGTCCTTTTTTTATGCTCAAGGAAATGGGGACTCTTGTTGGGTATCTGTACCTACCACAGGATGTTTCCACGAAAAGGAAACTTAACCAAAGGTTTCAGCCCAAACCATACATCAGTCTGTATGCAAAGTGGCTACACGGGGAAAAGGTGTTTGGCAGAAGGGCTAATATCAGTTCTTTGCAAAGACTTCTCCAATTCTGTAACAAGTTATACCCCCTTTTTTTCTGGAAAATGATGTTAAGTTCATATAGCAGTGATCAATAACCATGTCGATCCTCTAAAAATACTTTAAGTCCACAGGTACTGCCAGCATCTGGAAAGGTTGTATATACAGACACAGCAACAGCCATTCTTTTTGGTTTGTTGCCGGGTCTCCAAGGGCCACTTGATGCCTTTTGTAAAGAACCTATTGTTTTCAGAAGCTCAGCAAGATGTGTGAATTCAGTGGTTACATGTTAGAGAATATTTGGCAATGGGGTTAACACATCACGGTGACACAATTTGAAACAGTCCCAATAATGCTCCTCTTGAATATCAAAACAACTTAAATATTTTATCCTCAAAATGAGGCGGCATCTTCTGCAAAATTCTAAGTGATCCTTATAAAAGTCCCATATTTGATAAGGCTTATCCAGAGACACACCTGAAAGAAAAGGCTTTTACAAGATATTAACACATTTTTGGCATATAAATTTTTCCTTCTCTCCATCTAGCCTGCTCGTAATCAAGCCAAGCTTACCTACAGCTAGCATTACACGATGCATTATCTCAATAAGTGGATCTAGTCTAAACTAGACAGCACACTTAAGAGCTTTTTTCTGCAAAAGCAAAGATCCCCTTTTTCCTCTTGAAAAATGACAGACCGGGGAACCATGTGAAATCCTCAATGAAGCCACAAACTTGTCCATGCAGCTTGATTTGAGGATTTTCTCTCTTCTTTATCGCAGGGAAAGCTTTGACGAATCACATTCCTCCATCACGTTATTCTGATACATGTGCCTATTATCAGTCCAAAGAACGTTTCTAACCTTCCCACGTCCCGAACGGGGTCTCGACGGGATGGGCGTCCTCTTGATCGGGGTTGTGAGTGCATTCTTCTCTTGTGCCTCATTTTATGAATGACTTGATACAAGTCAATACTTTCATCAGGAGGGAAGAGAAGACAAAGTTGGGTTCCACATTCCGGCTCAATTTCCTAGAATTAGTTAGAAGTTCAGTAGTGGTTTATAAACTGAAGAAATGAAACTCTCCCCATATACATTGACAACACATTAAAAAAAGAAAGACACTGCGAAGAGATTTTAGTATCACTAAAGACAGAGCAAAATTCACTTACATTACCTTTCACTCTTTAGGCACTACTTAGAATTTTCATAATATAGTCCAACACTTGGGGCAACCATATCTTCCCATGAGACATACAGGCCACACCACTGTTTTGCTACAAAATCAGAGGACTGCTTTTCATCACAAAGAAAATGATCACCTATTACAGAGAGAGAAGTGACACACGTAGGAAAAAAATCCATCCCAGCTTCACATATAAAGCCATGGCCTGACAAAGTTGACTATTACCACTCAAAAGTGAGTTCTTCAGTGTATGTTAGACAGGTCCGTGAAAATACCAGCTCAATGCTTGGCAGCAGTCAAAACAAGCACATTGCGTGTTCAGGATTATTGGAAAGGAACACAGAATGAGAGAGTCATTATTCCACACTGAAAGTCCATGTTCCACTCACACCTTAAAAGTATTTAAGAGTGCAGTTCTGACTCCTGCATCTCAAAAAGTACGGGGACAGCAGAAATGGAAAAGCTTCAAAGCAGGGCAACAAAGATAACTGAATGAGCACAACAATTTCTACATGCAATGACTGAGTAAGTCAGGTCTCTCCAGCCTAGTATGTGGGGTATGGGCGACAAGACAGATACAACGGGAGCGTCTGACACCACGAGTTGTTTGGAGGAGAGAGGGACAGAGATCAACTTGTTGAGTCCCTCTTCCAGTACAAGAACTCAGGGCCATCAAATGAAGCTAGCAGGATCCAGGTGCAAACAATCCAAAAAAGTGCTGCTTCAACCTGGTGAATGCCTTCCCAAAGGTTGTTGTAAATGCAACAAGCTCAGTGCACATGTCATCAGAAGACAGATCCATTCAGGGTTACACAAAATGTAAATGGATAAACAACCACCACTTGAGGAAATAACCCAAGTTGAAAAGCAGGGAGAGCAAGCACCAGATAATGCTTGCCCAGTACCTAACAGTACAGCAATTTTATGAAAAAAGATGAAACCCACATCTGGATTGCAACTCTATAATATAGAGAGGTGGACAAAACATTAAAAAAAATTTATTTCCTCAACCATTTAACAGAAACAAACTTAAATGATTTTTTTTTTTTAAGTACACACTAAATTAAAAACAAGACTGTAAATATTGTTTTACTTCTGCTTCCCAACAAAGTGAACACGTCTATGGGCGAAATAACGCACAGAGTCTACATTTTCCACACAGTATGGGGATCATGCAACTCCCATCTTGCCTGAAGAAAGCAGAGCCCATTATTTTAGTCAAGGCTGGGTCACTGCATGACAGCAGCAACATACCTGCACTTTGGTAAGTCTGACAAGATGAAGAGCCACCCCACTTAAAATTTACTTAGCATATAATTTATAATGGTAGAATCTATGCCCTAAGCAATACAGTATATATAAAAAAAAATGCAACTCAGAACACAGCTGGAAACACCAGAACTTGTTCTTAAAAACTGATGCTATATAGGTTTGCACACCATACAACACAAGACACGTTACATTTCAAATCCAAAATATCACGTCATTTTGAAGCATCAAACACTGTTTATCACAAATACAACAGAATTGGCACTGTATTGTTTTCTGTTTCCTTCTTCCACAACAACATTAGAAATAAGATGAGTGCTTTTGTCACGGTACTCTACTGCAAGTAACAAATGATCTAAAAAGATTCCAAATCTTCTGTACATACAAAGCTGAAAGCAAGCACTAGAAGATATGGGTTATAGAAAAAAAAAAATTAACAAACCTGTCCATCGCGTCCAATCTTTACTGGCTTATGTTCGTTCCAAGGATTGGTCAGGTGAGCAGACTTAGTGAACGGCAATTCACGCCTAAATATGCAAGTGGCATCATTTATAGTTTCGCCTCCATTTTTTGTAAAAAAAAAAATTTTAAAATGCATACAGCAGGACTTCATATACAAAATAATCCTGTTACCCTCTGCACTGTCAGGTCTCTCACTGATTGTACTAGTACATATTAAGTATTAGTAACTGAAGATGTTGCTTTGACTTATTCCAGTATTAAGTATAGTCCGTACTATGACAGTCTATCTTACTAAAAAAAAAAAAATTGCCTCTGTATAATATCAAGATCATGCTTCCTTATCATCCCACCATCTGAATATGCTGACCAGTCTCTATGTGAGGTGGTAGCTCATGGTACCTACTGAAATAAGTCCCTGAGCATCTGACCTAACTATGAAGCTAGAACTGCTTTGAGCTGGAGGTGGGAGTCAGTAACTTTCACAGGACCTTTCCAACCTAGATTTTCCTCTAATTTGAAGTCTCACCTTCCCTGTGTTTAGTCTTTCTGGTAGTCTAAAGTGCTTGTACAGCCATGCAATCTCTCTCACAGGACAGATATAGCTCTTTTTCTTAAGAGAGATTTAAATCCTTTCCTGTAATACATATTTGGTTAAATAAATGAACATACTGCTCACAATCTATACATTATGCAAAATATCTGTACTATTTCAGTGTTATTTTAGAGCAGTAGCATCTTCTTCATTCAGTCAGATGCCAAGATGTCAGATGAAGACAGACCTGTCCTTACAGGATCTTTTTTCCCTTTTACCCACAGCTGTCCATTCAAGTGAGCAGTTGTTTTTACTCAAAGACTTCAGAATGTAGTTTTCCAGTTTCAGTGCAAAAGATCAGTGAAGGAACACCATTAAGTGTTAAAAATACCTAAATTAATTAATTGTCTACATAGAAGAAAAAAAAAAAAAGATTCTACAGTGCATGTCAGGTACAGATGTGAGTCCCAAGCTCACTAACAGGGAGGCATGGGTTCAGGAAGACTGGAGGACAGATCTCTGGTTGAATCGAGTTTTCAAAAGGATGCTGTCAGCACTCAAGAGAGTAATATGCAAAAATGGTATTATAATGACTTGTTACTGAACAGCAACATAAATTAGCAATTATTTACCTGCAAATCCAGTCAATTTTAAAGACACCTCCCAACATTTTTGCATTCATTCCTGCAGGCAGCACCCAGTGTATAGGTGATCCTCCATGATGGGACTCTGAAGACAGTCTTGCAAATCCTAAAGGATTTCACATGAATTGTAACAAAGACACAACAGAAAAGCTATTGCACCTAAAACTCACTTTCACTTACCTTGATAACAGCTCACTTTCCCTTACCTTGGAATTTGCCACTCTCTCTTACAGAAAATATCAAAATAACACTCCTCGCTGATCTAAATGCAGCATTAAGCTTCTTTTCATTCACTGGAAGTGTCGACCACACTCCCTAAAACAAAACAACCCCCACCACCAAAATATAAGAGTTCATCTCGAGTGATTTAGCTAACAGAAGTATATAGTGCAGATGAGGAAAACAAGACCAAACTAGTGTTCTGGGATAGAAGATAATGGAAAGAGAAAGGTATTGCTAAATTCAGTTCCTTCAGAAAATATTTTTAGCCTGCCCCATGATAAAACTTTTAAAACACTGGCTTTTCAAAAATTTTTTTTTGAACACTGCAGATGCATTTAGGCCATCTATACGTTTCATTTAAGATTGTAACGATGGACAGATACATTAAAACCTTTGCCTTTAGTATTTTTAATGTATGTTTTAAGTGACTTAGGGAGTTCATGTATTATATAATACAAACAAATTATGAAAACCCATCAGCATATATACTGAAAGGTGGGCAGGTAGACTTCAGTAACCTTCTTAGGATGACAGATTTGTTGAGGACAGGTTGCAGACTTTAGAGCTCTTTTAGTGAAAGATCAGACACATGAAAGACACCAGACCAACATTTAAAATTGGCAAGACAACTCAAAACAGTTTGTTCAGCCTTCCACATACCCACCTACTAATTCCTACCTTTTCCCTTTCACCAGCCATCGTGTAGCAATGCACAATAAAACCCAATGTGTTTTAAGGCACCAACTGAGCTGAGCTATAGAATACCAGTTTGCTGTATTACTTCTCAGCAAGATCAGCTCCCCAGTCCATTCTCTGGACAAACTCAGAGAAGAAGTTTATGCCGGTTTAATATGCTCAAACTTCAGTCTCAAAATACGATCTAGGATCTACTAACGAAAATGTTCCTCATTTTCCTTTTTTATCGAAGATCTGTTCTCATGGCCTACTTTGTGCTCAGATTAGTGCTTGCCTGACTCTGAGAGCTCATTAGAGTCATCAGGGAACTACTTGTGTTTTTTACTAGCTTTCGGTCAGATGTATATTGCTTTAGGCTGCTTGTGAAGCCCTGCTGTGAGCTAGAATAACTTATTACATTGGCACCACAAAAGCCAGTTTCATGGAAGTACAGTGGCAAAGCACTGATGCCTATACACCAACAGAAAAATCATCCACTCCAATAACTTCAGAAACAAGGACACTGTTGCAGCCCCAAGTATCCATGAATTACAGAAAGGATATACTCCTCTAAAGAGCTTAAGCAAACACCAGTCAGTATGGTATTCACTGCACAGATCAGACCCAAAGCTGGGGGCACGGAGAGGCAAACCTGTCCAGGAATTTTAAGATTCATTTAATTGTTTTAATGCTATTCTATTTTAGAAAATCTTCATTAATAGAATCACCTGCTCTGTGTATATTGTGTAACAGCAGATCAGCTATTTTCTATACAAACTGTTGCAAATAACACATGCAAATACAAAACCACCAGAGTGGCCTAGTGCTTCCTGAGCAGCTGAAGTCCAGCGCACTGGAATCGCTCCCAAAGAATTCCCTTACACCGGCACTGCCAGGCATATGTTTCTGCAATAAGGCTTCAGATCCCTGAATCAACTGAAAAAAATTACTTTTATAGCACAAGATGAAAGCCAAAACAATTGTCTGAACCTCTTCACAGTACAGCGATATGAACATAGGTGCTGATGAAGGGGAGAAAATACCATCAAGCATTCCCAATGGAGGTTGGCTTCAGACATTATCAAACAGACTGTGAGGCCCCCTTTTAACCCTATTCTTATAAATGACCAATGGTCTAGACTTTTCTAGGTTACAGTGGAAACAGAACAGCTACCCTTGAAGAATCAAGGAGCAGTAGCTTTCATCCGTGCCTCTACCAAGATCTGAGTGATAGAGAAAAGAATGCATCTATCCATATGTTTTTCCATATGTAAGGTTGGCATGTTTGAAAACAAAGTGATCAGTCGGAAGAAAATTCAACATACCTTTGCTTTAGCAAGTGATACATTTTCATGGTTATTACTCTTGATGAGAAAGAATCTTGCATCTTGGAGAATGTATTTAAGTTTACTTGTTTGGTCTGAAAAAACAAAGTGTCAAATAAGGTAAACTGTAAATATTTACAGTTGCCAAAAATGTTGCTTTGAGTGTAGATAGTTGTTTATTTCCTTCAACAGACACTGTATCCCACCCAGTTCCTACCTATGTATTAATCACAGTCAACCACCCAACTTGAAACTTGAAGTCCAAGCTGTAAAACACAAAATGCCAGGGGAAACCAAACCAAACTAACACTTAGATATTCAGGTAAAGAAAAAATAAAATAAAATCAGCATGATTCAGTGATGTTCCGATATACAGGACTTATTTCCTTGCATAAGAATCTTTGGATAAACACTGGGTAACATTCATATCAGCATCAGTCATCCACCAGAGAATGCTGAAATGTTCCTCTTTTCAGATGCAAGCACTTTATTTTTTGCTTTGCTGCCTCTGCAAGGAGCAAAGTGACTGAACTTTTTGCGTATTGCTCTCAACACATGCAAAGGTAGCTCAAGATTCACTTGTTATGCTCAGAACAATGATGTGCTCAAAGTGATTTATATCGGAACATTACTACTTACAGCTAATTTAATAAACAGAGACAATGGCTTGCTATGGGGCATGCATTAAAAATTCAAATTTAAATGATACCTTTTTGGACAGCACGAACGGAAGATGATAATTTCTCATGCTTCTTTTCTGAACCTGTGTTTAGCCAAAGTACATTTGTTCAGATTGAGCCTTAATAGAGATAATATACAATTTCTACAGCCTTGTCACATACAATTTTCATTCATGACAAATTATGCTTTCTGGCGCGCACCCACACACACAAAAAATACTATTCAATGTGCACGAGTGTTTTGTTTTGTTTTGTTTTGATTTTGTTTTTGGGTTGTTTGGTTTGGGTTTGTTTTTTTTTTAAATAGTATTTGAACAATTTCCTACTCAGAAAACTAGTCACTGAATCATCATCTTCCAAGTTTAAAAAAAAAGTGAAAATTCCACTTAAGCAACAGAATAGCATTAAAGTAACAAGAAAGCCTACTTTCCCCCCAAAGGTATCCACACACAACATGCCAGAAGTCAATACTAAATTAAACAAAGCTACATACCCCATAAATCTCTACAGCCAGTTACATTTATTTTAGATTACACATTAAGATTTGATGCAAGTCATGATAACAAGCAATAAAAGGAAAGAATACCTGCATACGATTCTGATGCAGAACTTCCACTTCTGTCAAAAACAATCGGAGAGATACCTCTAGCTCTCTTCCTCTCCTTCTTTTTCTCATCTGAAAGAACACGTAACAAATAAAAACAGTATTTTAAACATCAAGTGGCAGGCAGAATTGAGATAAAATGTACTGGGACAGGAAAATAACATCTGTAATAGTGAAGTTAGCATTTGGCTTGCACATGAAAATTGTGATTGCTGCCCCCAAACTATCACGCACAAAAGATGCAAATACTGACTACTCAAGCTTTTCATTCACAAGAGGAAGACAAATGCCACAAATCTCGTAATTCTGTGCAAAGTTTAGAGACAGAATTTATCTCCTAGGTGTTTTAGTAAGGGTGATTTAGCTCTTCTATCCAGCCTTCAGCCAAATTTGCAACACAGAGCACGAACTATGTTGCGACAGTGATATGGGCTCATTTGCTCAGAGGTCAACAAAATGGCAAGAGGTGTTAAAACAAAACACTGTGGCACACAGGCAACTATTTCCACTCCTAAAAGTGTTATGTTATACTATGGAGCTTTTTAGAACCGTTATTACACCTTCTCTTGTCTTTAGGTTACACCTTTCTGTTCTCTAATTCCAAACAGCAGAGCTGAGCCAAAAAAGGCATTATGTTAATGCCAGGATGACCACCTATGAAGACTTCAGACAAGGAAGATACACAAGAGGAATCTTAACAGGACTGCAAGCCTCTTTCTTAAAAGTAAAATGAATAATTAAAAAAAAAAATTCAAAACAACAAACAGCCAAACCCAAAAGTATTTATGTCATTAACACTTTACTGTTAAACTAACTTTGATGTTAAACTAACTTACTTTAACTGTAAGTTAGGAGCAGTTATAATATATATCTGGCAAAGCATTTGTTTCTAGTTTCTGCTTAAAACATTTCTCTCTTTCTGAGTTTGCCCTAATAGCTAATAATTTGAACGTAGGTTTAGATTTCCTATGCTGAAGGCAGCAACTATTTAAGATTCAACTATCCTTCCCTGGGGAGATGATGCTTTTACTACACCAGACTACCTGGTCACTCATCTAGATGAATACAGAACAGGTCAACACCAACTTAAAATGCATCATGGGAAACTAAGCCATTAGATACCTAAGAAAATACTAATTCTAATGTTTCAAAGCATTGAGCAGCAAGGCCAAAGCAATCAAGAACACTGAATCCTCGGCATGGTAATCCTGATATTCAGAAGTTCTGGTGTAAGGAAATACCGCTTTCCAGTACATTTTTTCCTTGCCTATGCTATTTCATAATTGACATCTTCCTGGCTTGTGCTACTAAGGCTTACTTTTGACATAGTCAGGAAGTGGTTATTTTTAAAAACAGCCAAACTTTCAATGGCAAGCTATTTCAGATTAGCATGCTAGATGTTACCTACCTGATGCATCTGAACCAGACCCAGATCTGACTGACCCATCTGTGAAAGAGGCAGATTCAGAATCAGAATCGCTGGCTTCACTTCGTGTGTCATAGTCATTTCCTTCCTTCTGATCTCTCTCATCCTGTTCATACTCTTCTTCATCCTCCTCCCCATCTTCTTCTACCTCTTCATCCTCCTCCCCTTCATCATCTTCCTCTTCTTCCATTCCTTCCTCCTCGTTCTCTGTATTGCCTTGTTCAGAAGAACCACTACTGCCAGTCTCATGATCTGAACAATATTCCTCAGAGTTCACCTCTTCTTTAGAAGAATGGCTGGATCTGCTTGGTCTTCTATCCACATCATGCCTGATTCTCTGATGTTCAAAGAAAAAGTGAATCAGCAGTCATATAACATTGTCAGGATGCACACAAAGTCCTAAGAGAACGTGCCTTATAAAAGTCTCATACAAGTGCTTTATTTATAAGGCAGCAAGAATATTTAATACCTCTGAACCATCTGGTGTAGAAGATTTTGCCCTTCTGTCAATATCCCTCTTCCTCATGCAAGTTTTTTCTGGTTGTCCTTTATAAGGTTCCCTGGAACTGCTCGACATACGTATCTTTCGATCACCATCTGGGCGCTTGTTTCTATCAGACCTCTGATACTCCTCATTCTTGTATTCTGACACCGGTTTTCCTTTTGTACTCACTATTCTCTTGTTATTGCTAACTGATGAGCTAGGAGGCTTTGGCATCATCTGCCTCGACGAATGCACAGAAGGTTTTTGTCTCTTGCTTTCAGTGTTTTCCATCCTGTCAGTTTTTCTTTTTGATCCTTAAATAGAAAGAAATATCAAGTTCAGTTTCATTTTGTACATTAAACCAAAAACTGTGCAGAGTTTTCTCTACTTTGGGCAATTCCCCTGTTTGCAGTCATAGGTAGCATCTTCCAGCTGTAGGCTTTGCAATAATACTCAAAACTGCTTGTTAGGAACAGCTCATATTCCACATCATATATTTAATTTAAAAGAGCAATCCTTTAATCTTTGGTAGGTGCTTTCTAAATTTTATATATGGAAATGCTAAATTAAAATCTTATGGGATTAGCCTAAAGACAAATTAAGAATTGAGCTGGAACCAGACTTTGGGACTCCCTTGCTCCATTTCCATTTCACTTCATCGAACCAAAAAGGACAGACGTTTTCTAATAGCAAATGAAGTCACAACAAGCCAGACTCAGCAATTGCTTTTGAGACAAAAGGAAACCTAGTTAACTGTTTGCTTGGAAGGTCAAGTAAAAGAGCAGATGTCCAAGCAATATAGACTTTTGGAACTCTTTCACTCTTCAAATCAGAATATAAAAGACACTAATCCTATCAGGAAAGACTGTTTTTACCATTTACGATCCTGCAGGACATACACTACCGAAGTCACCTACCCTTCTTCTCGCTTTTATCTTGCTCGCTGTCAGGGTTATACAACTCATCATCTTGGTCAGGAGCATCAGTCAAAATGTCATCCAGAACGTTCAGTTCACCATCTGCAAAGTTAAAAACAACTATAAAAAGTCTGGATATGTAAACTAGTAGAACTAGTATTTATAAACCCAAACATTTCCTTTAAGGTTACAGATCTGCCACAAGGCAAAAATTAACACCTTCTTGATTAATTTCCACAATTTCAGTTGGAAGGATCAAGCAAAGCCAATAAAAGAATTAAAATACGTCACAGGATACATTTAGGCCTCTGAATAAGGTCCAAGTTAGCTCCTCATGTCACACAAGCTTTGCAGGAAAGCTGACCTACAAATGAAAGCTTAACAAAAAACCTGTACAAAAATTTGAGAAAAAGGAGACTGGGAGATAGTCCAAGTTCCAAAAGCAAAGAGGAGGGACATCTCCTCTCAAAATCCTGAAGAACTTGCACCTTAAATTATCTCCACTCCTGCCTGCTATTTTTGTTGTTGCTATGTTAAGAGAATGAATTTTGTGGTTTGCCTACATGTAGAAAAAACACAACAGGGCAAGTTAACATAAACTAGCTGACCCCACTGAAGAAGGTAAAAGTAGTACTTATTTGCTGCATAATTCCGAGCTGCTCTCAAAAAACAAGCTACAAATAATTCACCTTGATCATAAGGGCAAAAGTTTAAGGAAATTCATGCTAGAAGCAGTAAACAATCACACTTCATCACACAACTTTTAAAATTTGTCACTGTTTCCAACTCTGTTTCACCTTGCCTTAAACTAAAGTGGATATATGGCGATTCTGGTAGAAGAAGGATTCACCAGCTTTAAGGCATCAGATCTATATTCCATGGACTTTAAAAAAAAGAGTGAACCAAACCTAAGCATGCAAAGTGAAAAATAATAGAAAAGGTATCAATTTTGGAATCTCATCTTTCTTATCCTCATCTCTGGAATTCTTAGATCTTTCCACTTTATATTACTGTGATTGATTCTATTTTCTCTGTTCAGGAAAAGAAAAGCAGAGCAAACTCCAAGGATTCAGGTAGTTAACAGTATCTGTAGAAGATGCATTGTACAACGTTATAAAGCAGCAGGTAAGGACTTCTGTACTGGACAAAATTGGGATAAGGCAGTAAATGAAGTCCTCCAGAGTTTGACAACTTGCCTATCTCAAAATATTGATCTGCGCCATAACAGAAGTTTTACAGCTTGATATTAAAAAAAAGACACAGCCCACACCAGAAAAAAAAGTTAGTATTATAATTGTATCTCTACTATATACTACTGAATCGGAAACCAGAATGTCTGCTAGCTTTCCTGCTGGCACTTCTCCACACTTTCTGTGGTACGGGAATGCAGAAGTGGTCCCTGAATGGCATAACTGCTGTAGTTGATGCAAAGTAAGCAGTGCAGAGAGAGGAGTGTCAAGCCTTTCCCTGGCAGTTTATAGTTCAGAGGGCATTTAAATATAACATGAAGCTGCATCATAATTCTCTTGGGAACTTTTTTCCCTTTTGGTGAGGCAACAGCATACTTGAGTAAATTACATTTAACTTAGCTACTGCAGTAGCATTCAGAGGTGCTAAAAGACTCAAGTATAAGCTGGTTTAGAAATAGATTAGAAGATAAGGAAAATTTAATGGAATAAGCAAGTCTGACACACACTCTCTGATAAATCCCTTCTGGGTTAGGTGGGCCTGATGTATAATTGCATAAGTACACAAAAGACAGGAGTAGGATGAGTTTCCCCCCAACCCCTTCTGTAGATACATCTATCTGATTTATTTAAAAATAAATTTTCAGATTTATTTAGCAGCCTTGTGATGCAAAAAGGGCAATCTGAACACACAGATGCCATCTCTCATTTGCATCGAGTATACTGCTCAACCGACTTCCACAAGATGATTCCACTCACTGAACTGTCACTGTTAAGCGTTCAACATGGTGAGCTAAATTACCTCAAACAGATCAAGATAAGCACCAGGAAAAGCACAAAAAAAGAAACAGAAAAATAGTAGAGGACAAATTTCTTACAGTTCATCACTGCTGAAGGGGGAAGGTCCAAATAAGTCCTTTTCATTACAGACACTCCCAAGTGGGCTCTCCCGCAACTCATCTTTTGTTGATTCTGGGGTGTGTTGGATCCTTCCATGAACAAATTTAACTCACCTGAAACAGCAGGAAAGTAACCTGGGGAGGCCATTTTTCCTCTGTTGGCCATGAGCATTAGATCTATTCAAGGAAGGGTCCAAGCAAAAATCTGATTTGGCAAACAGAGGAGATAAGACCAGGCAATTTCAAACTAAAAGGGTATACAAGATTTATTTCCACTTTTTTAAAGCAGTGAAACAGCATTTCTCTTCCAAAAGGAGCATAAAAATAACGTTGCATTTACAGTAGAAATAAATTCAGTTACAAATAAATGTGCATTAACACCTGTTATTCAGACAGAATCATTCTTTTCATGACAGAAAATTAAGTTAAAATACAAAACATAAAAATATGTCTTGTTTGCTACTCATGGCTTGACCACTGCCAGTGATCAAAAAAAAAAAAAAAGCAAAACCAAAAAAACCTCAATGAATAAAAAAATTCAAGATAATTCTTGAATTCTGGATAAATGATTATTTGAGCAGAAACTGATAGATGACAACAGTAAATGTTTCAATTTCACTGCTCATGCAGGGTGGCAGCTCACATCTGTTTCAACACAACCTGACTGCATCCTATCCCACCAGTCTTCTTCTAATAGCTAAGAATCAAGCACCAGAAATAATTTTACTTATCAGTTCTAACAAGATCTAGTGGCAATTTTCCATGTGAACTAATTTCACAATAAATATTAGAGACAGCAAACTTTCATCACTCTCACCAAAAGACATTTTATGGACATTTAACCTGCAAATAGCTTTACAAAAATTTTATTACTTAGAAATCCAAAACAATGTAAACCAAACCACAACACCACAGTGATCCTTCTTCACCTGTTTTATAACACTGCTATTATCTGCACCAAACAGCAATCTTCTACACCTAACCTTTTTTTTTTTACTTCTTAAATGAGCTATTTTTTGAGGACTGACTCATATCATCTCATAGACAACATGGGGATCACTTCAGCTTCTGTGTACAGTGACAGGCAGCTGTAACACTTGTGAATATACATTACTCTGGAAACGTTCAATTCCTTTAATTCAAACGTATCTACCCACAGTGCCCAGAAAGCACAACTGACTGCAAAAAGCCGAGCAAAAATCACTAAAATAAGATTCCAACGTCAGCTTCTGCTTGCTAAAGTAACTACGTCCCTCGGCAGAAAATCCTGCAAAAAATATGCCTAGGAAACCAAGCAGAAATAAAGAAAAGCGGATACTTTCTGCGAGAAGATAACCAGCAGTAACTCGCTACCAATGATGTTAAACTTATGGCCCACGAACTTGTTCCTATTCCCACTGCTTAAGTCACCTTGCCCTGAGCCCACTGCCGCCGGGGCACCACATTACGGCTCCATGGCCCCATCGACTCCAGCACCTCAGCGCCCGACAGGGAGCGTTTTCCCACAGGCCACGTCTAAAGACTAAGAAAATCATCCTCGAAAAGGGCCTCCCAGCCCCGCCACCCCTCCGCTCTCCTCACGGACGTCTCCCAGGGTGAAGGCCCAGCAGCAGCAACCAAGCAAAGCCCGGGAAGGGGGAGGGGGAAATAGCT